>NC_090248.1:46357184-46407523 GCF_037325665.1 Littorina saxatilis
GCGACGCTGGCTTCAAAACCAGTTGTCGCTATCGCCGTGGGTTCGATCCCCACGTTCGGCGAGGGATTTATTTCCCAGAGTCAACTTTGTGCACACTCTCCTCGGTGGCCGCGAACACCCCCGTGTGCATGCATGCGCACGATAAAGAACCCAAGTTCACAGCGACAGTCTCAGGGCCTGGAAACATGAATACACGCATGCAGGAAAAAGAAAAAAATATGGGTAGCGCCGTATACTGTATGGCAGCTCGCTTTCCCCAGGGAGAAAGCAGCCCGAATTTCGATAAGGGTAACCTCACAGGACGATATAAAATCTTATCTTTATCCGCATCCTTGTACATAAAACAAGCCAACGCATGCAAACGGTAAGAACGATGCAATATTAAGAATGGTTCAAACTTACCTTTGTCTTGAACGCCAATAGAACATCCATGTTCAACACGTCTAATTATGTCATCTTGTTTCTGATGGGGTTTTTTTTTTTTTACAAAAACCACTCTGTATCACACTCACACAATCACGATTCTCACTGAGAATAATATTGCTGATCATTCCAGTGACGTAAGCGGATCGTAAATCACAAGTATCGCAGGTTTTGAATCCACTACACTCCCCACTGTGTAGCACAGTGTTTCGACATAAGCTCGTTGTCCACACAAATTCTCTCCAACATGTATTACATAATATGCCGTGCACGTTTGTTAATATTGTTAACGTTGTTATTTCTCTACTCGTCTTCACAAATCTGCGTAGATCAAATCAGCTAAAACACATGTCGCTGAATACCCTGAGGAAGTTTTAATTCATCCTGTAGGTTTTCTGCACACCCGTTCCTTTTTTGGGAAGAATACTTCGTCGTTGAAGAGTATCACTCAAAAGTAATCATCCATTATACTCAGTTCTGCATGTCTGTCGTAGCGTATTTATATATATATATAGGCTCGTGTGTCCCGATGATATTCCCGCTGGGTCTTGACTGAAATACAAGCTTTATCAAAAAAAATCCCACTCGTGTTGTAACCTATATATACCACGCTACCATTCACAACTTGCAGCTCTCGAAGTATTCCCCATTGTCTGAGTGTCTGGAGCAGAAAGAGCGCAGAGTCAGTTATATACCTGTCACATCAAGTGTTCGATCCCCATCAACTTAATGCGCTGGCTGCTCAGACAGGTGAGAAAAGTCTATCGCTACCTGCATATATTATGCAGGTGAGGAAATGTCTACGGCAATCTCCACTGACAGGTGAAAAAAGTATATTGATACCTGCCGCATATAGGCGGGTGAGAAAAAGTCTGTAATTGCTTCCTACACAGACAGATACAAAAAGCTTCATTGCTTTATGACGCGGGTGCTGGAGTGTAGGAAGAAAAAAGCTGCGTCTGTTTGTCTGTCTGTCTGTCCGTCTCTCTGACCCTGTCTCTATCTCAGCGCCCCTCTCTCTCTCTGTCTGTTATTGTCTCTCTCTCTCTCTCTCTCTCTCTCTCTCTCTCTCTCTCTCTCTCTCTCTCGCTGTCTCTCTCTCTCTCTCTCTCTCTCTCTCTCTCTCTCTCTCTCTCTCTCTCTCTCTCTCTCTCTCTCTCTCTCTCTCGCGCGCGCGCTGTCTCTCTCTCTCTCTCTCTCTCTCTGTGTTGTCTTTCTCTCTCTCTCTCTCTCCCTCCCTATCTCTTTCTCTCTCTCCCTCCCCCTCCCCCCCCTCTCTCTCTCTCTCTCTCTCTCTCTCTTTCTCTCTCTCTTGTTTCATCCTCGTCACATCACAGGTGAAAAGAGTCTATCGCTACATGCATAGGCAGGTGAGAGCCTCTCTTTCTCTCTATGTCTGTCTCTGTTGATTGTTTGCCTGTCTGTCTGTCTGTCTGTCTGTCTGTCTGTCTGTCTGTCTGTCTGTCTGTCTGACTGTGTCTGTCTGTCTGTCTGTCTGTCTCTCTCCCTCTCTCTCGCGCTCTCTCTCTCTTTCGATGTATTTCTTAAATGTATTAAGGACAGGATGTAAGACTTGGCTGCGCCTAAAACCTCTACCCTTATGCATTAAAGATTAGTCAGTCAGTCAGTCAGTCAGTCAGTTTCTCTCACAGTTCCTCATCGTCACATCACAGGTAAACTACCTGTCACTCCTTGCTGCTCTGTTGACGTATGTCACCTGCTTAATGATAATAACAATATTAAATCCGCCAACACAACAGTCCTTCCTTGACCAGTTGAGTCGTTCGATGATAAGACGAAAAGCTATTTTTGTCCATCGGCACCCCGAAAACATTGCCTAAAATAGGCCCTACACGTAAAATCCCTCAAATACACGTTGGGGTTTCAGTCCACGAGAAGAAGAACAATTATGTCTACAAGCATTGCGCTTCGAGCAAAGATTTTGTTGTTTGTGCGCTATTATTTGATAGATTTTACTGACTTTATTAATGAAATCAAAACACAGTGAAAACGGTTTAGACGCGATACTCGTTTTGAGCGCTATTGTTATCTTGTTCAGAGGATGTTTGAGCAGTAAAGGATCAACTAGAAATATTGCGTCAAACAGAAATTAGTGAGGGAATGCATAATAAACAATTTGGCTAAAAATGCTGCAATCAAGCGATCGTATTCAACACATTTCAGCAACTTAACCAGTAAGAGAGAAACACATCCGCTTTTCAAAAGCTTACGCCAAAATGTATCTTTCCCAACAGTTTAACAACAATTAGTGAAGGAATGCATAATGAACAATTTGGCTAACAATGCTGCAATCAAGATATCGTATTCAACACATCTCAGCAACTTAACCAGCGAGAGAGAAACAAATCCGCTTTTCAAAAGCTTACACCAAAATGATCTTTCCCAACAGTTCAACACAACTTCTTTGGAAACACTTCGAAGACGCACGTAGACTTGCACACTTAAAAACAAACTTACCGAATTTCGATTTATTTTACCAAAGTGCTATTTATTACCATGGCACCTTTTTCCTGCGTCAGTATTTTCTTCGCTCTTTGAAGTGAATCCAGGTGCTTTTGTTTTTATAAGAACCACAAACAGCTACCATCGAGACAAGAGCATACTAGTTGTTTCTACGACTATCAGCAAATAAGGCTCATCATCGCCTACTCTGAACAAAAGTTACTCGCCTCAGACAACACCACTACCATCACATTTCACTCGCCTGAAATACAATCACTCAATAATAACCGTCTCTAGTCTTTTCAGCAGTAGAATACAACCGTTGTTCATTCGACCACCAACAAATCCGTCTCGTAAAATTCCCAACGAATCAGTCTCACAACACACTTTAAACAAAAGTTGCTCGCCTTGAAAAACCACCAAACCCGACCTTTCACTAGCCTGAGATACAATCAGTCAATGAGAGGCTATAGCTGTCTCGTGTCACTTCATCCATGGAATACCACCAAATATTCTCATTTCACCGCTTTATTGCGCACGAGATATATATTATAGTTCTCTCGCTAGCACGTGTTACACACAAAAAGAGAGATTTAAGAGCCAATCACGTCTACCTCTTCAGACCATATGTTGCCTCTATCGTGCACGAAGGCTTGGGTGTGCGTAGGGAATAGGGCATTGTATGGGGTCTACGTGTACAGAGACCTATCAGCCTATATCTCGTTTTCGAATACCGATCGATGCGTGAAAATAGGTTAGGTTACCGTGGCAATTGTGATACCATCGAGAGCATCCAAATGATGATGTCAGTTTCTAACGCTCTAGCGCAGCTGCATCGTTTCGAAAAAGAATGAACAGAAAATTGCTTTCAAACTTTAAAGTATGAACTGCGGCGGAGAGGACACACTTGCAGGGGTTTGCAGAAAGAGTAGGGACAAGAAGAGAACGATCAGGGTAATTGAAATAAAATAATACAGGCACATGCTTTTCAAAACTTCATGATTACAACAAAACCACCCGAAGCATAAGATAATACAGAGATTACAGAACAAAAGACTGATCCAAACAATTTTATAATAAAAATGTAAATTCTGCGAAACAGAATTGTAACAGGCGAACTGCATTCGTCGAATGCGTTGCTCTGCACAATTCCTCCCTGTCCAGAATGCGTTGCTCTGCACAATTCCTCCCTGTCCAGAACAGCGATGATGCTGGGAACTCACATCCACCGAACGCTTAAAAGACGACACTTGTGTAAACACGAGTTCTATACATAACTACAGCACTGGTCATTCTTTTGTTTCTTTGCCTTACCAGGTTTCAACTCTTCGGTGTGCGGGGTCAGCCAAAGAATAGGCACGGTCACTTACTTACTCGTAATTGTACTTCTTCGACGCTTGAGTTTTTTTGTTTGTTCGCCGGTCTTGATAAAAAATAAACCAAGCTGCTGTGCGTGGGCTTAGCAAAGACAGCTTAATGGGTTATAGATATTTTCGGTCCCCTTCCAGTATGAATTTAATCTGGATGTGCAATAACGTTTTTGATGATAGATATCAGGAAAAACCCCGAACTTTAAATTTTACGGGATAAACACCATAACAGGTTTTCAGATTGTTATCATCATTCTTTGACCACCACAACCCCACCCCACCTTGTGTTACAGATCTGCAATCTGTATATGCGAACAAAAATCCTATCACGTTTATAAAATAGGTTAGTGTGGGACAAATTCGCTTAAAAAAAGGTGGGACAAAAACATTTCTCCTGTGTGTACACGTCCAAACTATTGATTCTTGCTGCCTGTCCTATTTTTTTTAATCTTAAAAGTGTTCTTTACAGAAGTCAGTCAGGGCTGCAAAATCTACGATGAGTGCATCACATTCTCCAGGGGCTGACGCAGCCGGTGTTATTACATGCCATTAGCGTTTTCTTTCTTGGTTAAACCCGTTGTGGTTTTCAAGGGCACGAGGTTCGCGAGACTTTAAATCTAGGTCAAATCTTTTGTAATTTGCCAGGTCCTTTGAGGTTCACAGCAAGGGATTTTGTGAAATCGATTTTACGTCAAACATCGATTTGCTGGGGACAACGGGTGGGATATGAGGAATCAGCATCGTTTCTAGACATGACATCAGTCAGGCAAAATGTCATACACTACATAAAGATACAGGAGCTAAGGTGCTATTTTTGTGAAGGTTTTTTTGGTGAGTTTGACCTTGCGACATCCTAGGGACATTGGCAGTGCTGTAATTTAGACACGGATCTACAATATAAACTCGAAAATGCTCCACAACTTTTCAACTGTGTACCCCCCCCTTTTTTTTCACTATTCACAACCACTACTACCACACTGACAGGTAAAATTAGTATCGACCCAAATGGGTGATGGTACTCCATAGTTACAGGCATGAGAGAACCCCCTGATTCGATTGACGTGCGAATGGGAATAGAGGGAGCGCGCAATTCCAGACTAATACTCATCTACCTCGAATCTTGGTGACTATCTTGCTAATATTGATTGGTGCGGCCAGCTCAGCTAGGTCCTTCATGGCCTGACTGCCAGTGCGTGGGCAGTGCTTGGGACTTTTTATAGGATACCTATAGCGTTGTGGAGGGAGGTCGAGGATGGGAAGCAAGGATGTGTGTGTGTGTATTCGGCTCGACTTCTTCCCGGCGAAGCCGTACCCGGCGAAGCGGGTATTCATCTAGTATATATATATATATATATATGTGTGTGTGTATGTGTATGTATGTGTGTATGTATGTGTGTGCGTGCGTGCGTGTGTGTGTGTGTGTGTGTGTGTGTGTATGTGTGTGTGTGTGTGTGTGTACATGTATGTGTGTGTTTGAGTGTTTGAGTGTTTGAGTGTTTGAGTGTTTGAGTGTATGTGTGTGTGTGTGTGTGTGTGTGTGTGTGTGTGTGTGTGTGTGTGTGTGTTAAAAACATTCCGTCAAGCGCTGTTTCACAAAACAATCAAGCAGGGGTTAGGATTTATGTCTGCACACTTTATTCACATTACTAAATGCACTGATGGTCACTCGCATTAGAATGCTTCAGAAGACCGTTTGGACTTTAACTCTGGGTCTCTGCTTGAAAAGGAATGGTGTAAAAACTCTTGAATAGGAAATAATATATAATATATATATATATTTCTTTTACACCTAACTCGAAAAACTATGTAGTCTACATCACATCCCTCCCCTATTCATAATTGTGACGCTGTCAATCAACCTGCCAGCATTATTTCTTTCTACAACTTGTAAATATTATCACGCCCACACAACATGAACTTTGGAATATGGCTAGAACGAGTAGGTGGACTCTCTGTGCTTGTCGATTGATACAAATCTCTGCTTTTGTTTGTCCAACGATTGCCTCATCGATCTCTTTCCTCCCTAAAGGTAAATATTCTCCATTTACTCCCCCGCATATAATTGTTATTGCATACAGCTGGGATGTGAAAATGGAAGGTGCTATAAAGGTCTGTCTATTCCGCTTGTCGATTGCACATACGAAATTGTGTGGTTTTATATAAACGAGCACAATAGCGTACAACGATGCTTTTCACGATTTATATTAAAATGACAGTTGCAGTTATTAACCGCAAATTGATGAACTGTGTGATATAATCTGCGGAGCACATTGAATATGATGACGGAGCTGTAAGGTATTATACTCACCAGAAAATGGCTTTCATTGGCAGGGGAAGTGACAGCAATTTACATCAAGAAAAGGTTTGCAGTATTACGGTTAGGTCCATTGTACTTCTTCTTCTTCTGCGTTCGTGGGCTGAAACTCCCACGTACACTCGTGTTTTTTTGCACGAGTGGAATTTTACGTGTACGGCCGTTTTTTACCCCACCATTTAGGCAGCCATACGCCGTTTTCGGAGGAAGCATGCTGGGTATTTTTGGTGTTTCTATAACCCACCGAACTCTGACATGGATTACAGGATCTTTTTCGTGCGCACTTGGTCTTGTGCTTACGTGTACTTACGGGGGTGTTCGGACACCGAGGAGAGTCTGCACACAAAGTTGACTCTGAGAAATAAATCTCTCGCCGAACGTGGGGACGAACTCACGCTGACAGCGGCCAACTGGCTACAAATCCAGCGCGCTACTGACTGAGCTACATCTCCGCCCGGTCCATTGTACTAAAAGAGGCCTTACCACTCCTTGTGACGAGAGAGTTCAAACCCCAATCATTTGCAGCTGAGAAAAATATCAACTTGTAAATACATAAAGGGAGAAAAGGGCGGCATTATAGTTGGTTAGAAAACGGTGGTGTTATAACAATTGAGAAATTCCTGCAGATGGCACAGGGCTAGAGGTAAATACGGCTGATGTATCATTTGCCAAACCAAACCCAAATATGCCTACCTGTAAATCGAAACAAAACTATTGGAATGAGCAACAAAAAAAATTGAAAGGCGTATGCTGATAAGTGCTGGACGTTTGAATAAACACATGCCACGGAATGATGACATTTACGAGAATTTATAGTATCCAATCAGAATATGTCCACAAATTTGTGTATAGACTGGCTGAAAAGCGTAAAACTGACGAACTATACTTTTGGCTACTAGCTCGTGAAATGAAAAAAACCCTCCGATGTTTGGATAACGTTCACGATAATGAGAAAACGGTTATTGAGGCTTCTAAAAAACCCAATATATATACCTATATCAGAGGGAATAAAACTGTATAGCTGTAAAGTCTTTATGGGATTTTCTGTTGTTAGAAGCAAGGACAGTTTTTCTTTTATTTTGACCAGAATGAAGGATACAAAGAGAAATATCTTCGCTATATTGTATTTTGCCTCGGCTACGGATGAGTACATTTTGTTCATTTAGTATCTTTTAGATCTAGTAATGTCTCGATACATTTTCTCATTTGTAATTTTCAATAAGATTATTCCTTTGTTTTATGACTTTTGGGTGTTGTAATCGCAATCAGGTGTGTAAAAAGAAGTACCTGATAAACTAACATCAGAGGAAGACAAACTATTGTGTGTGTTTTATTATGGTACAGGTGGAACGGACGCACACACACTTGGGTGGACCGGCACGGTTGGCCTAGTGGTAAGGCGTCCGCCCCGTGATCGGGAGGTCGTGGGTTTGAACCCCGGCCGGGTCATACCTAAGGCTTTAAAATTGGCAATCTAGTGGCTGCTCCGCCTGGCGTCTGGCATTATGGGGTTAGTGCTAGGACTGGTTGGTCCGGTGTCAGAATAATGTGACTGGGTGAGACATGAAGCCTGTGTGCTGTCTTGTGTGTGGCGCACGTTATATGTCAAAGCAGCACCGCCTTGATATGGCCCTTCGTGGTCGGCTGGGCGTTAAGCAAGCAAGCAAACAAACAAACAAACAAACAAACAAACACTTGGGTGGCTCGACTCACTGGAAGCAAGCGACCCCAATTTTCCAGAAACGGGATAAAAGGGTAATGGAAATGGAGAAAAAAAGAATAATGCTTCTGTAGACATATGTGTGTTCGTGCAAACAGAGAGGCAGTCTGAACAAGAGTGAAACACATAAAAAGAAGTAAATTTTCACTTTGGAAGTGAAGGTAGGGGAGGGGGGGGGGCCGTTGTATAACAACAAAATATAACAAAATGAGGCGAAAAGCTCGACTTCCGTCAATTTTACAACCAGCCAATGACAATGAAGGAAAAAATCGACTACTGTCCTTTTTGTACAACCAACCAATGATGCTGTCGACTCTTCAGTCGATGCTCTAGCTGATGCTGACATTTCTATTTCTTCAGGTAATGGAATTACTTTTTTTCAAGCTAGGGGAAAAAAGTCCCTTTATCGCCAGAATGCACGAAAGGGTGATCAATATTAGTGCTCACACCGGATACATTTATCAAGCTGACACAGATGGCAGGAAAATGATGGAATTAAAAGGGAATCAAGCGTATCGGCATTTTCCACGTGGCTGCTCAGTCCTAAAGCCGTTAAACTGGCACGTGCGAAGATGCTCAGTGGTCGCAAGGTTATCGCTAATCTACGGGAAACTGGCTGTGAAATGATTACAATCCGGTTATTAAGGTAATAAGTTCAGTGTGTGGATGCGCTTTCAAATGGGGTATTTAAAAAAATCACGCCAAAGAGTTTCTTTTACCTCAAAATTTCTCCATTGTTTCATGACTAGATCTACCAGACTGATGTACAAAAAACAAAACATATTAGCAAATGCTAGGTTTGAAGATATTTTTCATCAACTGTCAGCAGAGTATTTTAAAACTGCAAGTCAAAACGACATCCTGCTCAGTGCGTGGCCAAATGTCTTGTTTTTCCTTGTCAATATTCTTCTTCTGTGCTCATGGGCTGCGACGCCCAAGAATACTCGTGTTTTCCACGTGTATGACCCTCCCCCCCCCCACCCCCTCGCCAAGCAGCCATACTACGATTCCGGAGGAATTATTTCTTGCCAATCAATCTTACTCGAAGATACAAACAAGCCAGTAAGAATTCGACACCTCACATATTCCAATAATTCCCCACAGCACAGCAAAGATTGATTGCCAGCCCTGCCTTTGACAAGAAGGTCATATGCATATGGGTCATGAAGAGGTTTGAAAGGAACGGCCTGCTACGTCTAGAGGGGAACTAACCTAGTCTGAAGTAGACCTGATAGTATACAATGAAAAAGAGGGAAAAAAAGAACCGATTTAACCCTACGAAGCTTACAGCATATCATATTATCACAACGAAAACGTTCAGGACATTTTGTTTTTAGAACTTCCATTTGGAAATACATATAGTCAAAGACAAGGGTATGACCCACTTTGCTTGTCAACTTTTCATTCTGTCTAGTTACTACCAAGAAGTATGAAATTACCCTCGTGCAATATTATTTTGAATACGAAGAAAAAGACATATATAAAAAAACAATCTTGAAGACGAGGAGAAACGATTCAACAACGAAAGAAGACGCCGACACACGGTGTTTTTCACATCAAAAGAACAACAGTACAGCCATCCATATGAAAAATCCACTTGAGTGAACTGACACACAACTGGTTCTTCTTTTACAGCCAATGCTTTTTTCTCGAATACATTCTTTGTTTCAGACACAGACGCCGTTCCCGGGATACTTGGGTTATAATCCTTCTATCTGACATGTCAAGCTTTAACACAATTTCCCTGAGCGATGATTCAAGGTATTTGAAGTACCACCAATTAAAGGCTGACTCCAAAAGCTTTTAGAGTTCTCCGTTACCGACTAATCAGGACTAAATTAATGCATTGAGCACTATTTAAACTCCAAAGATAGTCTTCGTACATGAGCTGAACTAAACATCTTAGTTTTATTCACGCTACATACTCCATCGCACAGTACTAAATCTCCAGGAAAAAATTGAAGCGCGATGTGAAATAAAGACCTTTTTCACGCTGCCCCTAAACTCCACCGCACAGCAGCAATCCCGAAAGAAAGTTTTCACACACGAGATGCACAGAGGCCGGCAGCGGCAGGCCGGCAACTATCTATACCGTGTATTCACCAAGTCAACTACCGCATCCACTAACAGACTCTTAGGAATTCTATATCGGTCAGTCTTTTCGCTATCTTTATGTCAACGCCAGCTTGTGTGTACATTCAGATCAATACGTTATGGAACATAAACACGGAACTGCGTTGACTTCGTGGATCTGGCACTTAGTCCTTACACCAGCACCAGCGTGACTATTTCGTGCTTCAGGTTTGTCTTCTAATTCTACACATCAATCCAGCAACTCCTTATCGGAAAACTGGAACTGGGTTTAATTTGTGGATCTTGCAGCTAGTTTGTTTTACCACCAGCCTGACCATTTTGAGCTTCAAGATAGCCTTCTTGCTCTACACACTAAGCCAGCATCTCTCTCTCTCTCTCTCTCTCTCTCTCTCTCTCTCTCTCTCTCTCTCTCTCTCTCTCTCTCTCTCTCTCTCTCTCTCTCTCTCTCAATCAATCAATATGAGGCTTATATCGCGCGTATTCCGTGGGTACAGTTCTAACCGCAGGGATTTATTTTTTCATTTTTTTATTTTAATTTTATGCAATTTATATCGCGCACATATTCAAGGCGCAGGGATTTATTTATGCCGTGTGAGATGGAGTTTTTTTTTTTCTCTCTCTCTCTCTCTCTCTCTCTCTCTCTCTCTCTCTCTCTCTCTCTCTCTCTCTCTCTCTCTCTCTCTCTCTCTCTCGGCCTTTCGCTATGGGCACTGATAACTCAGAAGCAAGCGGATATAAAACAGATTCAAAATGAAATTCGAACACTATGTTTATTGCCGACAGGTTGATTTTCGAAAGCATTCTCTACAAATATCCCGAGCTTCCCAATTTAATCGATAAACTCATTTCATTTTCTTATTTCTGAGGTCTCAGTTCCAGATGCCTAAACGCAGGATATGCAGTCCATAAGACTGCCTGTTAAAACAGTTACACTGCGTACTTCACTTTCAGAACACCTTTGTCAAATTAAATACCGTCCCGTCATGGTGATAAGTGCCAAATTATTGTCAACAACGCCACACCATTTTTCATAGAAAGCCTATCCGTACTGAAGTATTGCAATTGATGTAGCAAAGCATTCTCTCTCTCTCTCTCTCTCTCTCTCTCTCTCTCTCTCTCTCTCTCTCTCTCTCTCTCTCTCTCTCTCTCTCTCTCTCTTCACTTTATTTGTATAAAATATAATGAAATATTATGAAATATAAGTGTTGACGTTATCACTTGTTCGCCATGTTTTGTTATCGGAATGTGTATTGATTATCATTTTTAGAACGTGTCCATAAGCAGTCTGCTTGTTAAAGTTCTTAATGTTGTTAATGTTTGAAACGTGTATAAAAAAAAAGAAGAATAAAACACGCTTTAACCAACTGAAGTATTTCCTGCCTGCTGGAAACATTCCCAGCCTCACAACCCGTACCCTCACACGCTCTCTTTGATATCCATTCTTTCTCTGCCAGCCTGTCACTGGTGCTTGACGATGAGTCAGTAGCAAATTGCATCGGACATTTTCACATAAAACCTGAACGCTGTCACCGTCGACCAAATCATTTTCCTTCTCGGCATTATTCCAGCTCCCCCACCCTAACACACATAATCCAACATACAGCCTATGTCCTGGGCCTGTTTATCCTGCCTGGCGCTGAGTCAGTAGTGAACTGTCATTGAAAGATGGACAATTTTCACATAAAACCCGAACACTGTCACCGTTGACCAAATCATTTTCCTTCTCTGCATTATTCCAAACACAACACACATTTCCCAGCATCCATCCTCTTTTTCTTTCATTGTATTGTTGCTGTCTGTTGTTGAGTCAGTAGCACACCCTAACTAGAAGGTTAAACATGTTTGCATAAAACTGCCTGCTATTGTAACTAGAAGGTTAAAGCATCACAAAAATCCTTTTTTCTTCTCCAAATCTATCCTATCTTCACCACTCTCAGAGATACAGAAATATCCAACCTCTATGTTTCTGACTTACGGTGTCGCCTGACACTGTCTTTCGATAGGTTAAGTCAGTAGACATCAAAACAAAATTAATTACAAAGAAACACTGTCACTGGCGACTAAAAGCTTTGACTTTGCCAAAATCATCCCCACCACCACCATCCAATGACACACATGAACCTGTTGACATCACTACCTGTCTCTTATGCCTTGATTAGTGACTAGTCACTGGTGATTATATGAGTCAGCATCAACTCGTTATTGGAAAATTCAGTGAAGAAATCACATAACATTTCATCATTTCACAACGACCTGAATCATCTTCCTTCTTCAAATAATTCTAATTTAACTATCTTCACGATTATTGTCGAAAAGTTAACACAAATCTTTGTCGCACAAAAACCTCAACACTTTCGCCGTCACCTGAACCATTCTTCATCTCCCCATTGTTCCACTATCTCCACTGTGACCCACACACACACTCTCCATAACATCTCGCCTCCCCCTCTCTATCTGTCACTGCTGCCTGACGATAGTGTGAGTCAGTAGCAAGTTGTAACAGGCAGTCATGTAGGCTACATGGATCGATTAAACACAGGCGGGCACATGGTTTCTCCCTGCGCGACTCCCTACTAGGCCTGGGGATGCCTCTATACATACGCCACAGCCTTGGATTGATATCGAACGGTGGATGAAAGGGCATTCTCGAGGTTATTTTCGTCGCTGCCTCCCTATGATGTTTCGAAAAAGTTCGAGTGGAAGTTGGTAAATTCGCACACGGCAGCGTCTGGGGAGGATATTGAGCTAAAATGTTTGAAAAAGGACATTGAGCGGCGTGAGGACAAAAAGGCAGAGAGGAACAAAAAAAGTCTCAGTTCTTCATGAATGAAGTGCTAGCCAGCCATGTTCTTTGTTGAATAAGTTCGATTTTTGGAAGCAAAGCGTTGGAGTAGGCTCTCAGATGTGTCTCTGAAGAGCCCTGAGTTAAAATGTTTGTGATAGATGTCAAGCAATTGCTAAAATAAAAACACACAAGGAAAATCAAAGTGAACACAAAAAGCAATGGAAGTCTTTTGTGTTCTCCATTGAATGAGTTTGATCGGACTTGCGACCGAGAAGTAGAAGAAGCTTTCCTCTGACGTATTGTTTTAAATCTTTGCTCTCCTGAAATATTCAGTCAATGATTTCTTAGCAAACAAACGCGCTGAAGGGGGAAAAGTACAACTCACTAGGGGTCTGTTATTGACCGTTCTTTTCTGGGCAGCAACAATCACCCACGGCAAAGCGAATGGAAAGAACGATTGGTTTTGTTCTTCAAAGTCTGTCCGCGTGTGCGGAAAAAAACCCTGAAATGGAAGGAAGCTTCAAACTTTGGTTCCTCTACTTTAGCTAGCTGATTTTGAATGTGGACATTTGATCCAACAATCATTTCATTCATTGCCTTTCTTATTCCTTCTTTAAGTTTGAAAGAATAAGCGTTGTTGAATTTGTGTAAAATCGCTTCATGTTTTATCTACCTGCATCAGCTGGAAACTTCTGATCGAAACGACTAGACTTAAGAAATAGACGTCCATAAAGCCCTGAACTTTGAGGATAGAACGTCCCTGCCGATATCGAAAAACGCGGCTTTAAAATGTCAAGGGGACTTTAAGAAAAGACTGCGTTGCTTCTAAGAAAACGTGACTTCTGAAGAAGAAAAAATCGACCGGGCACCGCAAACACTAGATGGTCCCCTTCGCATCAGCTTATGTCTAGGCTGTCGTCCATAAAGGCAGTTGCAATTTCACTTATTCTGAGTCCTAAGAGGGTAGGTCACGAGGCTTAGACGAGAATGCCAGACGTGTTCTTGCTATCAAGAAAGACATTGCGCAGAGAAGAAAAACGAGCCAGTTAATAAGGGTCGTGAGACAGATAATTGATCCTGAGTGAATTACCCGAAACTGAGTTCATCCTGTCTTAGAAGCGTATTCAAAGCCAGGTTGAAGGTAGTGCACTTCTAATAGGAACATCCCGTGCTAAAGGGCTCTGCGTTATGGGGAAGATGTCTGAGACGAGTTCATCAAGAAACAGTGGTTTCTGAAAATAGTCTTTTAACTGATAGCTGTTTGCTTCTTTGATGAGATCCTCTCCTGAGATGACACAATACTGCCTGTCAAATCAATCAGCAGTAAAGGACGTAACTTAGTCTTAATCATAGCCATTGGACACATTTTTGCATGGCAACACATAAGCGTTTAGGCGTAATCTATTTAACCCCTCGTAACACAAGAGATGGCGCAATTACTACACGATAATATCAACTAAATTATGTACATGACAACATGAGGTTCAGGACAAGCATTCTGGGCGTGAACTGTACGTTGCATTCTAAAAAGCCAACAGTATGACATCAATTGAAAGGTGCATATAACAATTGGTACTTAGTTAATGTACGTGTCAGAGGAAAACCACTTTGGCTATAACGCAGACATGGGATTCTGGGCAGACTATTTTTCACAGGAAGTAATGGGCACTTTTTCATGAAATAATTTCTATAAAAGCCGCAAGAGATTCTGAGTAGAACAGTTTTGGGACAATTTTTATAAAGTAATTTCTGTTAAAACCACAAGAGATAGTGAGTATAGAACAGTTTTCACGAGAAGGATTGGGAATAGAAGAGATGTCATGGGAAGGAAAGGGCATATTTGTAATGAAGTAATTTCTGTAAAATTCGCAAGAGATAGTGATCGAGTAGAACAGATGTCATGGGAAGGAAAGGGCATATTTGTAATGAAGTAATTTCTGTAAAATCCGCAAGAGATAGCGAGTAGAAGAGATGTCATGGGAAGGAAAGGGCATATTTGTAATGAAGTAATTTCTGTAAAAGCCGCAAGAGATAGCGAGTAGAAGAGATGTCATGGGAAGGAAAGGGCATATTTGTAATGAAGTAATTTCTGTAAAAGCCGCAAGAGATAGTGATCGAGTAGAACAGATTTCATGGGAAGGAAAGGGCATATTTGTAATGAAGTAATTTCTGTAAAATCCGCAAGAGATAGTGATCGAGTAGAACAGATTTCATGGGAAGGAAAGGGCATATTGTAATGAAGTAATTTCTGTAAAATCCGCAAGAGATAGTGATCGAGTAGAACAGATTTCCTGGGAAGGAGTGGCATGTTTTTGTGTTTTTAATGAAGTAATTTCTATAAAAGCCGCCAGAGATAGTGGGTGGAACAGCTTTCCAAGAAAGGAGTGGGAATTAATTTTTTTATGAAATAATCTCTGTAAAAGCCGCAAGAGATAGGGAAAGAGATTGCTTTTTTGTATGAAGTAATTTTTGTAAACGCCACAAGAGATCCTGAGCAGAGTTTTGACTGGAAGGACCGTAAGTACCCCATCCAAACTAGGTCACTCTTGTTGTTCCTAGTCCCCAGTTCATTGTTCAGTCGAACGGGTTGCCTGAGTGCAATGCACTCAAGGGTAATACATCTTTAATGAGTTGAGCAAAGCGACTAGGGGATCGTCAAACTAAGGCGCTGTTGTTCTCCCCGAAATTGTTGAGTTAAAAATGGACTCTCTGGGAGTTGGAACTTTGTGAGTTAAAAGGGCATGCAGGCTGGGTATGAACTACTGATAAAGCAGAATTAACTTTCAGCAACAAAAACAATGCAAAAAGTGCTTACAGGAGACGAAAACACAGATATGAGAGAGAGAGAGAGAGCGAGAGAGAGAGAGAGAGAGAGAGAGAGAGAGAGAGACAGAGACAGAGAGAGACAGAGACAGAGACAGAGACTGATAGGCAGACAGGCAGACAGGCAGGCAGGCAGGCAGGCAGGCAGACAGGCAGGCAGAGACAGCGCGGAAGGGAGCGAGAGATAGACAGACAGACATAAAGAGAAAGACAGATATAGAGAGACAGACAGACAGACAAACAGACAGACAGACAAACAGACAGACAGAAACAGAGCGGAAGGGAGAGAGTGATAGACAGAGAGACAGACAGAGAAAGAGAGAGACATAGATAGAGAGACAGACCGACTGACAGACAGTCACACGGACAGATAACTTTGCTCCTTCTGCAGCTCCTGGCAAGGATTTGGCAAGTAATGTTGACCCACAGTAATCTCTGTAGCGCCTGGCCCCCTCGTGTTTTACGTTTGAATGATGTATGAACGTGTGTCCCTCTTTGCAATTACAGGGAGCCCAAACCCGATTTTTACACTTTATTTTCGACTCCCAATCCCGGCGTTGAGCTGGTTTTAGCCTCGCATCAATCACGCAACAAAAGAAAATATTCACTTTGATCTTTTATTTTGTACTGATTAACTGCTGAGGCTTTTGTTCTTCACCACAAAACTTGTCGATCAAAATTTGCTTGCCACTTTCACCGAATCCTTTGTGTTCTGGGTCTGACTGACGTTTGAAGAAAAGGATGTGTACGTGTGCTTGTGTGTGTGTGTGAGCTTGTGTGTGTGTGTGAGCTTGTGTGTGTGTGTGTGTGTGTGTGTTAGGGTGTGTGTTAGTGTGTGTGTGTGTGTGTGTGTGTGCGCGCGCGCGTGCGCATGCACTTGTGTGTGTGTATTAGTGTGTGTGAGTGTGTGTGTCCCTCTGTGTTTGTGTCACAAAGATGTGAGTAGGATATTTGTGATGTGAAACACGTCGTGATTTTAACTTCCCTAAAGATTGAATGGCGAATGCGCAGGGGACAGGAGAAGCGTTATCACGGGTTTCGTGTGTTGCACGAGAAAATAGCTTTAGCTTGACATGAGTTGCGTTTACAAGTTTGAGAAATATAGCTGGCTATGAACTGGGAACATTTACAGCGCCTAAGATTTTCAACCAGGAAGGTTGTAAGCGTGTGTCGGTCTTGTTCAGGGAACAAGCACTCTTTCAAGAGACGGGTCTCTTAAGGTAAATGATTTACTATGTTGTATATTATTGAAGCTTGAATACATAGCTGGAATGTAAATGTTAGTGTATACAAAGTGCACTAAATTCTAGTGTGAAGTTTTAAGAGAATTCTTGTTGTGATTGTATTATGGTTTTTGTTGGGAAATTCTTGAACATAAATGTTGTTACGCATTTATGTTATGTTTAAGACAGTGATGCTATGTATGGTAGTGTCATTAGTGGATTAAGTGATTTATGGATTAAGTATAGTTTGGATATTGACTGTGGACGGAATGTGAATGTAGAATGAACGAGAGAGATGATACATGACTGTTTAGGAAGAGGAGATGGTTTAAGAGAATGTTGTATTAAGACTTGGGTTAATTCTTTAGGAGTTTCCATGAGGAGTTTCCATGGAGTGTACGAGGGGCGGACCTCACACGGGAGAGCGCAGAAGGATGGTGGCGAAAGAGACCACATCGGCGCAGATGGCTGGACGGAGGAGTCTCCATCGTTACCGGTCCTAGAGACGACGGTTCTTTTCGCTAATGGCGAAAGTGTTTCTCGGAGAGAAACGTGAAAGGTGCATGTTAGCATCTATAAGGAGAGTTTCTGGGAAATCATCATCTACGTGGATTCAGCGGCACAAGGATGTGTAAATGACGACATGCAGTGAGCCGTGATACGAACTCGTGAGTGTCTGTCAACACCTTACCTTGTGCAGTAATTTATTATTGAAATAGTATCTTTATATCATTAATCACATGTATGGAGTGATTGTGATGAGATTGTGTGAACTGTGTGGTCGAGAAGTTGATTGAAGAATTGTGTTGTAATTTGTGAGGAATTAATAAGTTTGTATCCTCCCAAATTCTGTGTTTGAAGTGTGTAGAGTGAAGAGTGAAGAGTCAGTGTAATTAGATAATTAGATAGGGCAGAACACGTATATATATAAAAGTAACTCCTTTATTCACACTATAATCCACTTCATGACAGTTTGTCCCTGTGTGTTTCTCTGTGTGTGTGCGTACATTCTACTCAACAAAACCATTCAAACAACATTCTGTAAAGCTTACCTTTCAACAGGACCAGTAGTTGCAGTCGCAAAATTTGCAATAGGCTGTGTGCAATACAGGCACAAGAATCTTGCACAAGACCACAGCCAGGGAAAATCCAGAGGGGAAATCGTTGATCTCATTTTATTTCTAGGGATCCGGACCAACATTCAATCTTGAAGTCGATACTAAATACCCATCGGCAGTAAGTTACACCCGTAGACATCAGTACAAATCCAGAAGGAAAATCGTTGACCGACTTTTCTTTTTGGGGATCCCAATATTCCATCCTGAAGTCAACACTAAAGACCCATCTGCAGTAAATTACACCAGAAGACATCTCGATCACAAAAAAAGAGACTAGACGGTGCTAAGCATCCTGCAAATATACAGAACCCCGCGTCCTCGTATTGGTGCTTGTGCGGACACACAGAAATGAAAGGGAAAGAACCATCAGGAAAGTACCTATAGGATGAGATAAACCCTGCTGACGCCAGCCAGACAGTGTTAGTATCCTGTCAACACTACCTATATATACAGGGGAGATAGGACCCGCGATGCTAACGCAAATATGGTTAGTACACTCGCAGATCATGATACTCTCTATATTTCCGTTCCTTCCTTCCCGCAACTGTCCCATCTTGTTGGATCATTATGGAGATTGGAGGTTTCTTTCATTTGGACATAGAAGTGACAATTGGAAATAACACGTAACTTCCAACTACATGTACCACAATCCTCTGTAAGTGATTGGAAAACCCCGAGCTTGAAACCAAAGGATGAAGACAAAACACTTAGATTTTAGGATGAGTGGCTTCGCTTCTTCCAACTTTGTTTGGCTTTTTATATTTAGTCAAGTTTTGACTAAATATTTTAACGTAGAGGGGGGAATCGAGACGAGGGTCGTGGTGTATGTGTGTGTGTGTGTGTGTGTGTGTGTGTGTCTGTGTGTGTGTGTAGAGCGATTCAGACTAAACTACTGGACCGATCTTTATGAAATTTGACATGAGAGTTCCTGGGTATGAAATCCCCGAACGTTTTTTTCATTTTTTTGATAAATGTCTTTGATGACGTCATATCCGGCTTTTCGTGAAAGTTGAGGCGGCACTGTCACGCCCTCATTTTTCAACCAAATTGGTTCAAATTTTGGTCAAGTAATCTTCGACGAAGCCCGGGGTTTGGTATTGCATTTCAGCTTGGTGGCTTAAAAATTAATTAATGACTTTGGTCATTAAAAATCGGAAAATTGTAAAAAAAAAAAAAAATTTATAAAACGATCCAAATTTACGTTTATCTTATTTTCCATCATTTGCTGATTCCAAAAACATATAAATATGTTATATTCGGATTAAAAACAAGCTCTGAAAATTAAATATATAAAAATTATTATCAAAATTAAATTGTCCAAATCAATTTAAAAACACTTTCATCTTATTCCTTGTCGGTTCCTGATTCCAAACACATATAGATATGATATGTTTGGATTAAAAACACGCTCAGAAAGTTAAAACAAAGAGAGGTACAGAAAAGCGTGCTATCCTTCTTAGCGCAACTACTACCCCGCTCTTCTTGTCAATTTCACTGCCTTTGCCATGAGCGGTGGTCTGACGATGCTACGAGTAAAATGGCATTGCGTTCAGTTTCATTCTGTGAGTTCGACAGCTACTTGACTAAATATTGTATTTTCGCCTTACGCGACTTGTTATATTTAGTCAAGTTTTGACTAAATAATTTAACGTAGAGGGGGGAATCGAGACGAGGGTCGTGGTGTATGTGTGTGTGTGTGTGTGTGTGTGTGTGTGTGTGTGTGTCTGTGTGTGTGTGTAGAGCGATTCAGACTAAACTACTGGACCGATCTTTATGAAATTTGACATGAGAGTTCCTGGGTATGAAATCCCCATACGTTTTTTTCATTTTTTTGATAAATGTCTTTGATGACGTCATATCCGGCTTTTCGTGAAAGTTGAGGCGGCACTGTCACGCCCTCATTTTTCAACCAAATTGGTTGAAATTTTGGTCAAGTAATCTTCGACGAAGCCCGGGGTTCGGTATTGCATTTCAGCTTGGTGGCTTAAAAATTAATTAATGACTTTGGTCATTAAAAATCTGAAAATTGTAAAAAAAAATAAAAATTTATAAAACGATCCAAATTTACGTTTATCTTATTCTCCATCATTTGCTGATTCCAAAAACATATAAATATGTTATATTCGGATTAAAAACAAGCTCTGAAAATTAAATATATAAAAATTATTATCAAAATTAAATTGTCCAAATCAATTTAAAAACACTTTCATCTTATTCCTTGTCGGTTCCTGATTCCAAAAACATATAGATATGATATGTTTGGATTAAAAACACGCTCAGAAAGTTAAAACAAAGAGAGGTACAGAAAAGCGTGCTATCCTTCTTAGCGCAACTGCTACCCCGCTCTTCTTGTCAATTTCACTGCCTTTGCCATGAGCGGTGGACTGACGATGCTACGAGTATACGGTCTTGCTGAAAAATGGCAGCTACTTGACTAAATATTGTATTTTCGCCTTACGCGACTTGTTATATTTAGTCAAGTTTTGACTAAATATTTTAACATCGAGGGGGAATCGAAACGAGGGTCGTGGTGTATGTGTGTGTGTGTGTGCGTGTGTGCGTGTGTGTGTAGAGCGATTCAGACTCAACTACTGGACCGATCTTTATGAAATTTGACATGAGAGTTCCTGGGTATGAAATCCCCATACGTTTTTTTCATTTTTTTGATAAATGTCTTTGATGACGTCATATCCGGCTTTTCGTGAAAGTTGAGGCGGCACTGTCACGCCCTCATTTTTCAACCAAATTGGTTGAAATTTTGGTCAAGTAATCTTCGACGAAGCCCGGGGTTCGGTATTGCATTTCAGCTTGGTGGCTTAAAAATTAATTAATGACTTTGGTCATTAAAAATCTGAAAATTGTAAAAAAAAATAAAAATTTATAAAACGATCCAAATTTACGTTTATCTTATTCTCCATCATTTGCTGATTCCAAAAACATATAAATATGTTATATTTGGATTAAAAACAAGCTCTGAAAATTAAATATATAAAAATTATTATCAAAATTAAATTGTCCAAATCAATTTAAAAACACTTTCATCTTATTCCTTGTCGGTTCCTGATTCCAAAAACATATAGATATGATATATTTGGATTAAAAACACGCTCAGAAAGTTAAAACAAAGAGAGGTACAGAAAAGCGTGCTATCCTTCTTAGCGCAACTACTACCCCGCTCTTCTTGTCAATTTCACTGCCTTTGCCATGAGCGGTGGACTGACGATGCTACGAGCATACGGTCTTGCTGAAAAATGGCAGCTACTTGACTAAATATTGTATTTTCGCCTTACGCGACTTGTTTGTTCTTGTTCTTAATCTTGTTGTTGTTCTTCTTACTATTATTGTGGTTTTTTTCTGCTCAGAAAACGACTAAAATGTACAAACAACAACAACAACCCCTCAAACCTACCGTCCTAATCGTCAAGAGCTGTGTTTCATTAAACGTTGACGTTGTCTTTTTTGTGTATCAGAAAATGATCAGTAACAGAACCACCAGCAAATTACTTTACCAAACCCACTGAGAAAACGCGGAGGCCAAACCATTAAACACAGATCACCTCAGCTGTCTAGAAATCATCCCCTTGATACCATCATCAGTCACTTAAGTGAATATTGCCATGGCACAAATCTTCCCTTGTCTTATCAGAAAGGACGAATTTGCTGACCTTCCATAATGCAAACTGCGTAAGGACAGCCAGAACCAGAGAACGGTATCGTTCATAGTCCCGCCGGGGAGAAGGAAAAGTCTAATGCAGAGAACAGCAATGTCCATGGACCCTCGGGAACGGGCAAAACCATGATGCTAGTTCAGTGTAGACTGCGTAAGGACAGCCAGAACCAGAGAACGGTGTCGTTCACAGGCCCGCCGGGAACAGGGAAAAGTCTAAAGCAGAGAACAGCCATGTGCATGGACCCTCGGGAACGGGCAAAACCATGATGCTAGTACAGCGCATCTTGAATCGAATGGTTACAGACAGAACCAAAGAACGGTATCGGGACAGGGAAAAGTCTGAAGCAGAGAACAGCCATGTGCATGGACCCCCAGTAATGGGCAAAACCATGATGCTAGTTCAGCGCATCTTGAATGGTTACCAAAGGTGGAACGTTACGATGGCTCCATTCCATGTTTCTATTCACTGCGCCCTGGGCATTGACCGGACTTGTGGTCAAGAGTAAATGAGGTGATGGGCAGAGCTGCTGGGACTGTCTAGCGGTGGGAGCCAAGCCAAGAGAATGCAAGAGTAAATGCGAGCGGTTAACGTAATTTCGCTTTTTGGATTTTTATCCTCCAGGACTTGGCTCTTGTACATTATTATGCCAGAGAAAAAGTGAGTTCAGTATAGCCCCACCGAGAGGCCTGCGGAGTTTAAAAAAAATCATTTAACATTTAAAATCAAAACAACTTTTATAAAGTACTTAAGAAGAACAGTAGTTAAAGACTATTAGTACTATCTTGTGATAAAAGGGTTATGTGCTATTCCTTTTCATTTTTGGTTTACCCTCCGACAATTTGGGCTGATACGACCAAAACTGGTTTCATTTCCAACGTTTATTCAACGATAGGAACGACGCACAATATGACACAGAATGTCACACGGAAAAACAAAAACAAACTTAGTCCTGTCACTTTATAGATACCTTCGTTGCCATGTAGTCCTTGTTGTACATATAGTCACAGTTCCTTTAAAGGCATACTAACGCACTCCCGTGTTTACAAAGTGTAGTTTGCCCACGATCGATGTCAAACGCACCATAAGACCATATAATGACGATACGTCACCATGCGCGGACCATAATACATGCATTACAGCTTGTTCTAGCCTCTGAAAAAGTGAGGATGTCAACAAAGCCGCGGTGTTCTCTCCCTTGCATCAACGTTACATGTGTTGCCAAATCTATAAATAGGACGATCCAGATCAAAATGAAAATTCAAATATCTCAACATTTAAGGGGTCCTAGACCACAATATTTTGCAGGGAACTTAATTTAGTCTGTCTCCAGCTGTTGGTAAAGCAATTAGCGTGTATAGTCATCGAGTACATATATGGCTTTAAGGATAATATATGGATTAAGAGTATCCTACCACTGGGACGCATCTACAAATCTACTGTGTAACAATTATCAGACTGGTAATGCTGTGGTACTGGGAAGACTGCAATACCAAGCCGATGAACACTCCCCGTTTTGACATGTTTGGTTAACACTGGCAGGAATATATCTTTAAAAACAGCGGTAATGCACTTAGCACAGCCAGGCGCCTACTGTATAACAAACAAAACTTGTAATGCTTTACTGGGAAGAATGCAATAGCAAGTCTATGAACACTCGCCCTTTTGACATGTTTGATTAACATGGGAAAAAATGTATCTTTAACAGCAGCGCTAATGCACTTAGCACAGCTATGGGCGCCAGCTGTATGATAGTTATCAGACTGGTAATGCCTTTCTGGGGAGAATGCTACACTAAATCGATAAACACGCCCCGTGTCAAAATGTTTGATTCTCAGCATTGCGCGTCTACAAAATTGCTGGGGCTATAACGGCAAAGTCTTATTCATGACCGTGGCAAAAAGTCTCCCCTTGCAAAACCTCCCCGGGGAAATTTAACGTGACAGCTTCCATCTTCCAGGGAGTGAAAGTAGAAGGATCTTGAGATGCCGACAGAAAAAATGGAGAAATCCCTCAAATCATTGACATCCGCCAAGCACCCCCCCCTCCCCCTCCTGCCAATCAATCCACATTCACAGTTTTCCTACCACGGTCTATTAAAAAAAAAAGGAGAAATACCTCCATACTCAGTTTCTCTGTCATTGTCCTCAACTTAGACAGAAATCTGTACATGTTTTGTGCACACTTTTGTACAGTTTGAGAGATTTTTATTTCAATAGATTCGGCTGCATTTCTGAGGTTCAAAAACGCATTCAACAGTCCTGCTTTCACTTTCAGCTCGACAGCTTTTCGCTATAACTATAACCTACCTCTGCCCTCTCCAGTGGAAAAAGGGCATTGTCATTTATTTCTCATCTATCAACTATTGTGCAGAAGAATCTCAAAGGAAAACTATGCCAATGTGACTTCAATCCATTTGCATAAGTGAATTGTTTTCTTTGTGTGTGCATATATATCTAAAAATGAAAGTGATTCCAAAATGATTTCTATCGACTTGCGTAAGGACCATTTCCTCTCTTTACTTTATTTTTCTTTTAGACTTATTCATTTCCGTTTCCTGCTATTAGTGTTAACATAATAATACTGGTTCTGCAATATTACGAAAATGAATAAGTTGGTTGGCTGTGAGTATGCGTGCGTGAGGGTTGAGCAAGTGCGTGCATGCAAAATATTCTCCTAGCAAAGAGACAACGAAACCATGTCCCAATTTACAATCAAGAAAGAAAAAGAACAAAAAAGATAAAAAGGCCTGCGTTTTCAATCAAAACGTTGACAGTCTCAAAACCTGGCATGCAACCAGTCGCGAAGGATGAACATTCACATACTAATCATCATGGATTACATAAAAAAAAAAATAAAAAAACATTTCAAAAAGTCCACTGGGAAAAAAAGGTCGAGATCGATGAGTGCATAAAAATAGTCCCAACCGGAAATGTCTTACCACGCATACGGGATACCGGAACTTGCGACGCTGAAAACATATGCACGCACAGAATGTCACTCTTGGAAATTACTTTATCCCCGCACTGAGATACACAAAGCACCCATTCTATGGGGAGACGGGGGAGGGAAGGGGAGGGGCATGAGGGGTGCATGACACAAACGGGAAAGTTGGCAAATATAATCAAACTGGGATCAGCAGAACGCGAATCTTTTAGCTGTATAGGCCAACGCTAGTAGAGTAAGCGTAGTTGCGGGGTAATAGATTGAGAACTGGTAACGTAATGATAGAGAGAAATGAGGGAAAATGTCAGAATTTTGATTTTAATTTCTTCTTCAACAACAACACCAACAACACCAACAACAACAACAACAACAACAACAACAACAACAACAACAACAACAACAACATTTACACCCACATTTTCTTACTTTGTAAATTGGTTGCACTTTTTATCACATGCAATATTGAGCTTAGCTCGACAAAACATTATCGATCCAAATAATTCAAAGATTTTTTATAACCAACAACCAAAGAACAGTCAACTCATGTGTTAAAAGCAGGCATGTACTTTGCAAATGATTCCAATTTTGCAAATGATTCCAATTTTTTTAATCTAATCAAAAGGACTCCATCAAACACTGAGAACAAAAATTGACCCAGCTTTTACTTAAAACAGCATAACCAAATTTACGAGATGTAAAGAAAAGATGCAAATGTAATGTAAACGGAAATACGTGTTAATACGGAAATACATGTTAATAAAAAGAATAATAACTGCATACTCAAGAATAACACACACGTGCATACACACCCAGAGAAAGAAGCCTCCAGAGGTTAGTATAAGTCCACACAGAATAACTTTCCAGTTCGTGCACAAACCAAACAAACACGCCGAGAAATCAAATCGCCATTCCAAAAGCCGGGAACAGAACTTGCACAAATCCCAATCGAGGCTAAGAACAAAACGGATAAATTCCCAAACAAAACCTGGTAGCCAAAAATCCCACGAAAATCTTACGCAGAGTAGCGAGCAACAGGCAAAGAAGCAAGTAATGAGCTTACCATCCATACGTCCTAGATTGAAAGGAGGGTGAGAGAGATCGATAAAAGAGACCATTAGAAAGCTGTAAATCAATACAAGTGCCCATTGGCAGGGCCCTGTTCCAATTCCATGTCGCAAGCCGCTCAGCGAGGCAGCAGCGGTTATTTCCCTTACTACATAACGCTCGCATACAATGCAGCAAGCAGACGCTCTGCACACGAGGGGGAACAAAAATTAGTGCACACACAACACATTCAACATCGACGTCGCGAGCAAGCTGCATGGGAGTTGTCGTTCTTTGTTGTAAAAGACGTGGGTGTTTCCATCTGCAAAAAACCCCGTACGTGACCGACAAAAAGCTGTAATAGAATACGTGCAGTTACAATTACTGCAAGTGCAATTTAAAAAAAGAAAAGGCGAGAAAGCAAGGCACTGACGAACACAGACACACATATGTGGAGAGGCACACACCCACACACACTGACTCACACGCAGAAAGTATGCTCAGTCTACAGGAAGAGTACGACATTGGGGGTAGGACATTGGGGGTAGCTTTTCTGTGTAAATCGCAGCATTAGCAGAATAGGAATGGTGTACTTGGTATATATTTGTGTTGCTAGAAGTGCAAAAACGTCACCTGTAAAATGTGAGTTTGTGTATTTTATGTGTTGATATATAACTACACAATCTGTGACCATACACATGGCTTGCAGTATAAAAAACGCTCGCGCTGGACCCGAGTACTCTTCAGACTGGCTCGCTCCCCCAGTACGAAAGTTTTTGTCTTGTGCACGTTTAAGACCAAGTGATTGCTCTGTGTGAATTACAGGCATTCCCTTTGCTATATAACTACATTGCATGCGAGCCGAGGATGTGCGTGGTGACTGGCCTTTCTCTTTTATTTGATCACAGTGAAAAATATACTGCCGACCCTCTTCATAACTGGTGAACTGGTGAACTGGTGGCCCACGAAGTTCTTTTACTGTCCTGGCTCGCGGATTCTTGCATTTATCACGCCCCAGGTAGTTTTACCAAATTCTTTAATGTAAAGTGAAGGTAAAAGACTGAAACATATGTAAACAAAGGAAACCATAAGAAAAAATACAAATTAATATGAAAAGAATCAAAACACAAAATCGCGACCTCTAAACCACCGCAGTCGCGACCGAGCAACCAACGCTTGATAGAAAATGGGGTACACAAACAATCAAATTATTCAAACACACAACGCGCAAAGCCTGGCAAATCGTCTCGCATGCGATACCCATGCTTTTTACGACGCTATATTTCTCGTCACTGTGTGACGCGTTCGGCTGTTCTATCAGCTCAATGGCTGGCTGTTGCTCCGTCTGAATTGGTCCCACAGCCAAGTCGTTTTTGTGGTTTATTTCGCATTTAGGTCCCAGGTAACATTATGAAGTTTTAATACGATCAATCGGACCTATTATCAAGTTAGTGTATCAACTTTTGAACGAAGTGCGCCCAGTAGCTTCCCAGCAATAAGCTGTTAAGTGGAGAAAGACACACACACACACACACACAGACAGACACACGATTAAAGTCTGCTGAGCCCAAGTACTAGCGTACTCGGGGATAAAAAAAAAATATATATATATAAAAACACGAGGGTCGACAGTCACTACCGGGTTACACATTATGATATTTGTCTACTAACTCGACCATATACGTAGAGGTTACATGCCGAGTCTCAGTGATTATTAAAAATCACTGAGACGAGGTATGTAACCTCTTTATTCCTCCTTTCTTCAGTTATTCAAAGAAAAGAGGAGTTTTTTTGCGAAAGTTTGATCGAATCCTATTCACTCAACCAGTCAACCTGCGCAGGCGATCGATTAATGCGCGGTTGTATAGTTCCTTGCAAATCATTCCATTCTGTTAGCACTTCTTGTCAGTTTTCCTATTTTGGACTAAAATCAAGTACACAGATATGCTGTTATTCTGCTGTGGCGGCAAAGGCAGATATTGTGTGTTCTGTATATGTTTTGGTATCGCTTAGGATAATGTTCTTTCGTCAAATGGGACTAGCAGACGAACTTTTGCACCCGTGTTCCAACGTTAAAAACTGTATGAAGTTCAGTTTTCTGGGGGAAATAGTGTATGAAACCGCTTTATGTTGTTTAAATTGATGAGATGTGTGCATTTGGTTGCGTGTGATCTGTTTATTAAATGAAATATTGTTGAAAACTGACCGTCGCATTGCAGTCTGTTGTCGAAGGGGAACTACTCTTGTCGCTAGACAAAGTATAAGAGTTACTTGCCTTGGGAATTTGCTTGTGATGAACGTTTGTGCACAGCGGCAGACCTAGATTCAGAAAACAACCAAACTCATGGATTTTATATGGAGATTCATGTGTTCAAGCCTGTAGTTGTTAATTTAAATGCGGTATGTTTGTATTGTTTGCTCCAGAGATGTATACTTCGTACATTAGAGCGTTCGGAACTTTTCAGTCGCAAAAGTAGTACCGACGCAGAACAGCTTCTCAACCCATTGCGCTATCGAGGATTCAGGCTGTTGCTGGGTCGTTATTTGTTTGGTTGCTGGGTGTTTATCGAAAAATAACTAGCTCTACAAGTTTACAGAGGTAAAGAAGCAGAGGGGGGAATAAATGTGTTAATTAAGCGGTACGCACGTAGTGTGAAAGTCAACCTATACGACAATGCTCGCTTTATATCCATTTATTACCAATTCAGTGCCCCATATGGCTTTTTGACCAATCAGGACGGATTCTAGGTGACCCTCTAAATGTTATAACGTTCAGGCAGGGACCCTTTTTGTTTATCACGCTAAAAATTAACAAGACAAAGTAAAAATGTAATTCAACAATATCAGCGTGATTTATTCTAAAGAATGACACTTCAAATGCTGTCAGGTAATACTCTCTTTATCTAAAAAAAATACCGAAAAGCGAGTTTTGTCGGTGGGTGCGTAACGGAACAGCAAGGCACCGCCCATCGTCTGAGTGTGCAATGCCGACCGCTCACTTGAAATCTAAATCATCAAAGTTCAGAAAAATCATGTGAAATTGCGCCACTCGCTTTACATCAAATGTATTTTTACGTCATTTCCCATCCGTCTGGAGTCGGTTCTAAATCTGTCGCTCTCTGTTCAACGAGAAAAAGCGAAGCAACCGAAACGCATGTTCAACATGGTTTATCTTGTGAAGATTGTTGTGTGTCAAAGGCATTTGACCTGTGAATATTCATCTCTGATTGGCTGACTCAGGTCGTCACGAGAATTCTTTGACTGACAGGCATAATCAAGTAGAAGCGCTCAAGTTCCCATTGCGGCTGTTCTGTCTAATTCGCGGGGTTGCTTCGAAATTTCTTTTGGTCGAATTAAACGGTAATAAAACCGTTATTTCTAATATGCTGACTGTTAGCAAATGATAACAAGACATGTCGAGAAAAAAGATATCAAGCATGAGCCGTCGCTTCGCTCCGTCGGGCTTCAATTACCTTTGGTCGGGCGTCAATCCCCAATGAAGACCTCGAAGTTTCAATTGGAAGCATGTTAATGTGTAATTACCGAACAACCCAGCAATTTTCCGGCTCGTCGCGATATAACCTTGAATGGTTGAAAACGACGTTAAACACCAAATAAAGAAAGAAAGAATTTTCCGGCTGGGGACCCTAATGTTTGAGCAAAGACCCCTCCACATCATCAGCGAGGACAGAAAAACACTCACGTAAGCTCTGTATTGATTTACTCCCACCCCGCAGCGCGCACTAGAGTCGGTGTAAATGTGGGTGCACGGGGGGGGGGGGGGGGGGGGGCTTTGAAGAGAGAGAGAGAGAGAGAGAGAGGGGAAGCGAGAGAGAGGGGGGAAGAAGAGATAGATAGGGAGAGGGATACAGATACAGGGAGGGAAAGAGAGAGAGAGAGAGGGAGAGAGAGAGAGAGAGAGAGAGGGGGAGGGAGAGAGAGAGGGGGAGGGAGAGAGATAAGGAGAGGAATACAGAGACTGGGAGAGAAACGGAGAGAGAGAGAAAGAGAGAGAGAGAGAGCGAGATAGAGAGAGAGCGAGATAGAGAAATAAAGAGAGAGACTGAGAGAGAGCGAGAGAGAGAGAGAGAGACTGAGAAACTGAGAGAGAGAGAGAGAGAGAGAGAGAGAGAGAGAGAGAGAGAGAGAGAGAGAGAGAGAGAGCGATTGTTGGGCGCGCACAACAGTCGGTGTAAATGTGCGTGCAGTCCATACGCGAGTGAAATGCTTGCGCGTGTGCGCGAGAGCGAGCTAGTTTGGGCACCTTTTGCCGCAACGATCGACGCGCTTCTGGGAGATTTCTTCCCACATTTTTCGTGTGCGTCGATATCGACAGAGGCCACCCCCTGACCCCAGCCTCCTCAAACCTACCTCCCTGCAGGCGGGAAGACGTCACTTCTCGTTGACGCCACAAACATTCCCTATGGACACGTGCAACTCTCGAGCTAAATCCAGGTCAGCACGCTATGGTAGGCTGCGTCACAGTCCAGTCTTGGTGGCTACGCTTGTGGACACGGAAATAGCGGTGTCACGATCGGGTGACAGAGACCAAGAAAGCGTCACTCAGTGGAGTGCCTGTTCTGGGTCAATGTATGATAGAAAGCGCCTGTGCGTGATATTGGACACAGCAGAGTTTTTGCTGACAGTGCTCCCGAGCACGGATGTTTTGAAACGCACGAGCTTCACAGTGCAGGTTTCTGCTGTCATAGGGCTGACGGTTTTTTTCGCTGACAGCGCGCACGGGATTTTCAGGGATTGAGTTTCTCGTGTCTTCTTCCTGCTTGGGGAGGCAAAACTGTGTATAGCTGGACTGGTTTGGTGACAAGGTCAGTCACGTGTATTTGGCTAGGTGGTCTGTCAGAGACTCAAGGACGACACACTTGACACCCAGCGGCAGAAGGGGAAGGACCTAACACACAGTTACTAGAGTATGATGGTTTTTCACCGAGTATCATATTCGGCACTCTAGGGGAACTTCCACAAGTTATTCTTTTCCTCTGCCACGTATTTTGCTGAGGACAAGTCGTCACATTTCCTTCGTCGGCGATGGCTTTCGCATAAGGATTCGACAAGGGGTTCTGGACGTTTTGGGTCACTGTTGACGAACAGAGACTGTTCCAGGGAGGAGGCGGACTTTGCTTCCATTGAGAGTTACAATCATAGGCTTTTGAGGTAATAAATCATTATTTAACGCTGTTGATGAGTCTGTGTTGTGGAATGAAATACTCTCTGTTGTTCTTTCCAGGTTAGCGCATAATTTACTCTCGTTGACGCTAAAATACTAATCTGTATATGGTTTTTGCAGATAGGGAGAGAAGGACGGAAAATGGCTGTTTTGTTGTTGTAAAAAGTCAGTTTTGTGCAGGCCCACGTGCTCGATGAGATATTTAAAGATGACATGTTTTAAGGTGGTGGGTGAGGGGTAGCTGACATGTTTAGTGCACCGATGCTTTCTGTTTGCAGCCTTCCTTCGTTCGTTCGTTTCGTTCGTTCGTTACGTTCCCGTAACATCGGCACGGCTGACTCTGGCGGGAACTGTTGAGGCTACGCTAACCAGGAGACCGGCTAACCAGCGGACCGGCTAACCAGCGAACCGGCTAACCAGCGGACCGGCTAACCAGCGAACCGACTAACCAGCATACCGGCTAAGCAGCAGCAGCAGAGATAAAGCTAAGTGCACCATGTCGTACGCACCCCGTTGACCACCGTTGTCTTTTCGTATCTATGATTTCATTGGAGTAGTGACAACGTGGGGTGTGTGACACCTGCACGAACTAGAGCTTTTCGAACAGAACATTCTCATTTCGACTATATTTACACGGGTTCAGCGTGTTACTATAATTTTCTACATAGTACTGGCATTTTGTCAGTGAACACTGGTTTTTTACGTGTTGAGAACGTAAAAGGAACATATTTTGAGTGAAGGCTCGAGGGAGGTGGAGAGTTTATACATAAACAGGCGTCTGAAACTTATACTTTTGTTGACTCTATTTAATTGTATGCCTGCGAGAGTGGATCGTGGTGTGGTTAGTTAATTAGTAGTAATTAACCGGTTCATAATCACCTTGAGTGATATATTGAAACGTGACACGTGGGGGCCAAGCCGGGATTTACTCAGTTAATTTCTGACTGATAAAGACCCACCAATTAAGGATAACTAAGAGCAGATAATCTCGTCAGTGCTCGACTTATTTTCTGCTTGGTGCTACCCTTTTTTGTATAGTTTTGATCATATACCACACCTTAAGCGATTCACATCTTGCAGGAAATGTAAATTGTAATTTGTGAGTTATTGTATGCGCTAACTGTGATTACTTCCCTTTCCTTTGTTTGTGAATCTTTGTTGTTGTACGTTCAGAGTTTTCCGTTGCAGAGAGCTGAGCGGGGTTAGCGGATTTGTTATTCGTTTTACTCAGTTTTCTCTACATTGTTGTTTCGCATTCTGTAACAGGTTATATTTCTATAGTCTTGTTTTACTTGGATTTTTCTCCATATTTTGACTTTGTTGGAATTTTGGGGGGGAAGGGTCCGAGGACTTCTGTCCTAACCAAGGCTGTGGGAGACACTCTGTTTCACCGCAAAAAGCAGCCGATAAAGTAGGCCACGGCTGTGGGAAACACTTTGTTTCACCGCAAAAAGCAGCCATAAAGTAGGCTACGCGTTTTGTTCTACACCGTTTGGATTTTCCTTCTGCATTTTCTGGTTGCTGGATTTTTGTATCCATTTCATCACCGCGTGTTCTAGCTATAGCCGCGTTAGACTTACTTTTGTAATAAAGCTTTGCTAAAACTAACCATGGCTACAGGGGGATCTCCTACGAGGAGAATAACTTTCGAGACTCCTGGGAGCGAGCAACCGACTGAGCGAGACGCACGCGTTAGAGCCCGAAGCGTTCTAAAACGCTTAGAAGTAGAACGGAAGGAAGAATTTGAGCGACTGACAAGAAAAGAAGAACGTGACCGACAGGACAAGAAGGACGAACTTGACAGACAAGAAAGGGAACGACAGGCTGAACGACAGGCCGAACGTGACCGACAGGACAAGAAAGAGAAAGACGAACTTGACAGACAAGAAAGGGAACGACAGGCTGAACGAGACAGACAGGAAAGGAAAGACGAACGTGACAGACAAGAACGGAAAGAGAAAGATGAACTTGACAGACAAGAAAGGGAACGACAGGCCGAACGTGACAGACAAGAAAAGAAAGACGAACGTGACAGACTAGACCGAAAGGAACAGGCGGATCGCGATCACCAGCTAGAGCTAGCTAGGCTACAGGCCGAGAAGGGTACGCTTACTCAGGCTAGCGCGCCGACGTTTGTTGCCGACCGTACGAGACTGCCGACGTTCGACGATGACAAGGACGAGCTCGACGACTTTTTACGCCGGTTTGAGCGCATTGCATCTGACCAGAAGTGGGAAGAGGCCACGTGGGCTAGCCGCCTTAGCACCTGCTTAAAGGGACGCGCATTGCAGCTCTACAACGCTTTGGAGGACGACGAGGCGAGAGACTATCAGGCACTTAAGAAGGCGTTACTCCAGCGCTTTAACCTGACTGCTGAAGCCTACAGACGACGTCTGCGTAACAGCAAGAGACTGAGCGGCGAGCTGAGTCATCAGTTTGTGGCACGCCTTAACCTCTACCTGCGGCGCTGGGTGGAGATGGCCGAAAAGGACTGGACCGTCAACGACCTTGCCGACCTCATAGTCATGGAACAACTGATGTCCAGCCTGCGACCTGAGGTGGTGACCTTCGTGCAGGAGCACCAGCCCAAGACTACTCAGGAGGCAGCCGACTGGATCAGAGTGCACGAGGACGCCCAGGCGATCTCCGGCAAATCTTCAGGCTCACGGCCAGGAAAAACGGGAAATTCGGGTTCTTCAGGACCCAAGGACGGGAAGGACGATCAGGGACACAAGGGATCGAGTTCCAGAACTGACATCCAGTGTTACTACTGCAACAAGCGGGGCCACGTGAAGAAGGACTGCCACAAGAGACAGGCTGACCAGAAGGGCGTTCACTTCGTTGGCAGTGAGGAGTTCAGGGACGTCACGAGCTCATGCACCATCCCACAACTCTGCGTTCCGTGCTCCAGGAAACATTTCCAGCCCCACTGCAACGTCTACGTTAACGGAGTGAAGGGCGAAGGTCTGCGGGACACAGGGGCAGACATGATAGTGGTTCGGGCGAGTCTAGTTCCAGCTATGGCCTACACAGGAGACAGCATCAGGGTGAGAATGGCCGAGGCATCTCACGCTTACGACTTGAACACGGCAGTGATCAAGGTCGTAACCCCGTTGTTCACGGGGACCATTGTGGCCGTCGTCATGGACGATCCTCCATGCGACCTGCTCATTGGAAACCGGGTTCAGTTTGTGGACGGCGTCACCAGGGAGGTTCCCGTTTATCGGTCTCCCGACGTCATTTCAGTGCTCACGCGGGCACAGGCGGAGCGAGAGGACAAACCTCTCAAACCCCTACCTGCTGCACGAGCTGCCCTGGGGAACGTGACCCCCGCGCTTCTCGCGAAGGCTCAGGATTCTGACCCGACCTTAGCTACTCCTCGGGAGCACGCGAAGTCGGGGAAGGTGAAGCTGAGCGGGAAGCATGGGAGGTCAAAGTTCCTCAGGGACAAGAAGTTGCTCTACCGTGAGTTCAGCAACCAAGAAGGTACATTCAAACAGGTTGTCGTGCCTCGCGAGTTTCGCGAGGGTGTCATGGCAACGGCACATGACTCGATTCTGGGAGGTCATCTTGGTACCAAGAAGACCACGGATCGTGTCTGGCGCCACTTTTACTGGCCAGGCATCTGCACGGATGTCCGACGTTTCTGTGCGTCCTGCGATAAGTGCCAGAAGGTGGTTGCCAAAGGAAGGGTGAGGAAGGTCCCCTTAGAGAAGATGCCGCTCATCGACGAACCCTTTCGTCGGGTGGCAGTGGACATCATCGGGCCCATCTTGCCTGCGTCTGAGGACGGAAACAGATACATTTTGACCATGGTGGACTACGCTACTCGATACCCAGAGGCGATCCCTCTGAAATCGATTGAAGCCACGCGAGTAGCTGAGGCTCTGGTTACTATGTGGTCCCGGCTGGGAATTCCATCAGAGGTACTCACCGACAGAGGCACGCAGTTCACGGGAGGAGTGATGGCGGAGGCAGCACGACTGCTATCACTGGAGCAGCACTTCACCACTCCTTACCATGCTCAGTGCAACGGACTGGTGGAAAGGTTCAATGGCACCTTGAAGACCATGCTGAGGAAACTAGCTCAGGAGAAACCACGCACGTGGGACAGGTACATCCCAGCATTGCTTTTTGCATACCGCGAGGTTCCTCAGGAGAGCTTGGGTTTTTCCCCATTTGAGTTGTTGTACGGCAGACAGGTACGCGGTCCCATGGCTATCCTGCGTCAAGCTTGGACGGACGAAGAAGCTGACGAGGAGGTGCAGACGACAGCGACCTACATCGTAGAACTCAGGAACAGGATTGAAGAGACCTGCAAATTGGCTCAAGAGAACCTGGGAAGAGCAGCACAGCGTTACGCGCGAGGATTCGACCGCAAGGCACGGCCGCGCAGCTTCAAGATTGGAGAACGGGTGTTGCTACTTCTACCTGTCAAACACAACAAGCTACAACTGCAGTGGCAAGGACCTTTTGAGGTGACAGCGAAAGTGGGCCAAAACGACTACAGGATCGTCATGAACGGGAAAGCACGCCTGTACCACGCCAACCTGCTGCGCGCCTACATAGAGAGGACTGCCTACGGGGAAAAGGACAAAGTGACAGAAGCAGTTGCTGTCGTGATGGACGAGACAACGGAAGAACAGGGAGGAGGACGGGTACCAGTTTGTCCGCTGGAGGCTAGTGAGGATCTCACGGACGTGCACATCTCACCTGATCTTGGGGACGACCAGCAGGCGGACCTGCAAGAGATCCTGAAGGATGCAGCACGGGTCCTTACAGACATACCACTTCAGACGCATCTAGAGGAGTTTACCTTCGACTTGCTGGAGAAACAGCCAGTGAGGACGAAGCAGTATCCCATGCCTCATGCCCAGAAGGAGGTGGTCAGGAAGGAAATCGCCGACATGACGAAGTTGGGCGTCATCGAGCCAGCGAACTCTCCCTACAGTTCACCAATTGTGCTTGTAAAGAAGAAGGATGGACGCGTCAGGTTCTGTGTTGACTACCGGAAGCTGAACAAGATTACGGCGTTTGACGCGGAACCCATGCCTGATGTGGACTACCTCTTCAGTCACTTGGCCAAGGCCAAGTACTTTTCCAAACTGGACCTCACCAAGGGATACTGGCAAATCCCAGTTGCCGAGGAAGACCGCCCAAAGACTGCATTTACCACTCCATTCGGCCAGTTCCAGTGGACAGTCATGCCTTTTGGTCTACAGAATGCAGGTGCCGTCTTCACTCGCATGATGAGGAAACTTTTGGAACCATTGAAGCGCGAGGACATCAGCAGTTTCATCGACGATGTGCTGATCGCGACAGAGACATGGACTGAACATCTCGACGCCCTGCGCGACGTGTTCGGAAGGTTGAAGGACGGAAATCTGGGAGCTAAACCGTCCAAGTGCTACTTGGGATTCCGGGAATTGTCTTTCCTGGGTCATGTTGTCGGCGAGGGATTGCTCGTTCCAGAGGACGACAAGATCCAGAAGATTCGGGAGGCGGAGCCACCGCGCACGAAGAAAGAAGTCAGGTCTTTCCTGGGCCTAGCCAGCTTCTATAGACGCTTCATCCCGCACTTTGCCGAAATCGCTCTACCACTGACCAACCTTACCAAGAAACTACAACCGACCGTTGTAGTGTGGACTGAGGAATGTAGCTCCGCATTCAACACCCTGAAGAGGCGACTCACCAGTCAGCCTATTCTCCGACTACCAGACCTGAACAAGGACTTCGTGCTGAGGACAGACGCTTCAGGGAAGGGACTTGGGGCAGTGTTGCTTCAGGAGACAGAGGGGTTTTTGCACCCTGTTTGCTTCGCCAGCCGTAAGCTGACCTCGGCCGAGGCAGCGTATGCAACGGTTGAACGCGAGTGTCTCGCCATTGTCTGGGGCATCCAGAAGTTCGAAGCGTACCTGTACGGACGACCTTTCTGTCTGGAGACGGACCATCAACCTCTGCAATATCTTCAGGTTGCAAGGTTGGCAAACGCCAGACTTATGCGCTGGGCGTTGATTCTCCAACCGTACCAATTCACGGTACGCGTCATTCCGGGCGCCAACAATGTTGGAGCTGACTTTCTCTCTCGGGCTGTAGAGGAGAACATGACTGTGAGCGAAACCGAGGTTTCGTCTTGAAGAGGGGAGGTGTGTCACGATCGGGTGACAGAGACCAAGAAAGCGTCACTCAGTGGAGTGCCTGTTCTGGGTCAATGTATGATAGAAAGCGCCTGTGCGTGATATTGGACACAGCAGAGTTTTTGCTGACAGTGCTCCCGAGCACGGATGTTTTGAAACGCACGAGCTTCACAGTGCAGGTTTCTGCTGTCATAGGGCTGACGGTTTTTTTCGCTGACAGCGCGCACGGGATTTTCAGGGATTGAGTTTCTCGTGTCTTCTTCCTGCTTGGGGAGGCAAAACTGTGTATAGCTGGACTGGTTTGGTGACAAGGTCAGTCACGTGTATTTGGCTAGGTGGTCTGTCAGAGACTCAAGGACGACACACTTGACACCCAGCGGCAGAAGGGGAAGGACCTAACACACAGTTACTAGAGTATGATGGTTTTTCACCGAGTATCATATTCGGCACTCTAGGGGAACTTCCACAAGTTATTCTTTTCCTCTGCCACGTATTTTGCTGAGGACAAGTCGTCACATTTCCTTCGTCGGCGATGGCTTTCGCATAAGGATTCGACAAGGGGTTCTGGACGTTTTGGGTCACTGTTGACGAACAGAGACTGTTCCAGGGAGGAGGCGGACTTTGCTTCCATTGAGAGTTACAATCATAGGCTTTTGAGGTAATAAATCATTATTTAACGCTGTTGATGAGTCTGTGTTGTGGAATGAAATACTCTCTGTTGTTCTTTCCAGGTTAGCGCATAATTTACTCTCGTTGACGCTAAAATACTAATCTGTATATGGTTTTTGCAGATAGGGAGAGAAGGACGGAAAATGGCTGTTTTGTTGTTGTAAAAAGTCAGTTTTGTGCAGGCCCACGTGCTCGATGAGATATTTAAAGATGACATGTTTTAAGGTGGTGGGTGAGGGGTAGCTGACATGTTTAGTGCACCGATGCTTTCTGTTTGCAGCCTTCCTTCGTTCGTTCGTTTCGTTCGTTCGTTACGTTCCCGTAACATCGGCACGGCTGACTCTGGCGGGAACTGTTGAGGCTACGCTAACCAGGAGACCGGCTAACCAGCGGACCGGCTAACCAGCGAACCGGCTAACCAGCGGACCGGCTAACCAGCGAACCGACTAACCAGCATACCGGCTAAGCAGCAGCAGCAGAGATAAAGCTAAGTGCACCATGTCGTACGCACCCCGTTGACCACCGTTGTCTTTTCGTATCTATGATTTCATTGGAGTAGTGACAACGTGGGGTGTGTGACACCTGCACGAACTAGAGCTTTTCGAACAGAACATTCTCATTTCGACTATATTTACACGGGTTCAGCGTGTTACTATAATTTTCTACATAGTACTGGCATTTTGTCAGTGAACACTGGTTTTTTACGTGTTGAGAACGTAAAAGGAACATATTTTGAGTGAAGGCTCGAGGGAGGTGGAGAGTTTATACATAAACAGGCGTCTGAAACTTATACTTTTGTTGACTCTATTTAATTGTATGCCTGCGAGAGTGGATCGTGGTGTGGTTAGTTAATTAGTAGTAATTAACCGGTTCATAATCACCTTGAGTGATATATTGAAACGTGACAGCGGTCTTTGGAGAGATAGGGGGGGGGGGGTGTGAGAGGGGGAAGAGAAAGAGAGAAAGAGAGAGAGAGAGAGAGAGAGAGAGAGAGAGAGAGAGAGGGAGAGAGAGAGATCGCAAGAGAAAGAGAGAGAGAGAGAGAGAGAAAGAGAGAGAAAGAGAAAGGGAGAATGTACGTTCTGGCTCACCGATTCCGACAGACCCTAAATATTAACGCAAAATAGGCTTCTGGACTAAACTTTTACTAAAATGAAACATGCGACAAAATCAGAAAAATACTGCATAAATCCATACAAAAAAAAAATATAGTAAAGTAAGGTTGTTTTGAACCAATGCCGGGTCTGTCGGAATCAGTAACCCAGAACGTACATTCTCCCTTTCTCTTATACAACATTCTTAAGCTCAATACGCTCTCTCATTTACAAACTTTACTTCATATGTTCTTTCACTGTTAGAATTATATCTGATACATGCAATGTGACTGTCTAAACGAATAGTTAACTCTTTACAAGTGATTCTATTTTTACTTTTTCTTCCCGTCCTATTTGAATCCCCTTTTTTAAAAACTGCTTTTTCAGATCTTCTATATCGAGTGGCTTGTTATATTCAGCTCGTGTTTTTGTTTGAATACTTGCTTTCTTACTTTTGTAGTCATCAAAGTCTGTTTGTATCTGTTTGAATTCTTCGTCAGAAACTTTTGAATCTTCAAGTGCTTTACTGATAGACAGTTTTAGGCTAGACAATTTTGATGATGCAAGAGTGGAAATGGATTCGTGTTTTTCAAGCTTTTTCACAATTTTTTTCATTATAGCTGATGCTATAAATGATAAACCACCAACTGCTGCTGCGACACCACCTAGGATTAGAGAAACTGGAGTCCCTACTCCGGTAGCTAACAGAATTGTTCCCGTTACACCTGCAGCTGATGCAAGGATAGTAGAACCAGTGCTGGCATTAGAAAGGCTGTTGTAAGTTGTTGAGTACTTACGTCTAGCGCGAGAATATTTTTCTAATTCATCTTCTAGTTGTTTTTGTATATTACTAATGTGTGCCAGTCTGAATTGTTGACTTTCTGCTGCACTTTCATCAATATTAGGATAAAGCTTCACACTGCTAGTCATCTTTTAATGCAAAATATAAAATATTTATCTTAATTCTCACTGGCCAGTGTTTCTGCTAAGCTTTGAAGCTGTTCATTGCTTAACACCTTATCTGTATAGTAGAAAGCAATCAAATCAAGATAAGTAAGATTAATACTTCTTATTTCTGTTAAATTATTTATATCTGCGTTAACAACAACATTTTGGTTTGACGTCTGTTTCTTTATTGTGTTAGAATCCTTTTGAACAGCAATAAATACTCTGACTTCTTCAACATTTAATGGTCTCCAGTTGAGATTTATTCCTCTCATTAGAACAGTGTTTGTGGTTTCTTCCCTTTTCCTGACAACTATATCAAATATCATAGTTGCATTCTGCCCTATTGGAAGCTTGGGTATAAAATCGACAATGGTGTCAGCGTCCTTTTCAACACTTTGTTTTCTGTGAATGAGATAGTTGTTCTTATGGAAAGGTTTAACTGCAACTTCTCCCCTGCTGTTAAACGCAGGAACAAGGCTAACAATTAGTGGTTTAGCATTGATTGACTTACGGAATGTGTCGTCTTTTCCAACAAGAGTGTATGGACTCACAAATTCAAACTTCATTTCCCAGTCAATCTTTTTCATAACAGGACTAAGTACCCATTTTTTATTCTGATGTTTCCACATGTAGTATATGTCATCGACAATTGGATCAGGTACATTAACATCACGGATTTGACCTAGTTTGAGAAATCTTGGTTTCTTTTCATCGTCGATTTCCTTTCTCTTGTAATGACCAGTGTCTGTAAACTCGAATGCATACACTGCACCAACTTCAGCATTGCTCTCAAAGTCGATAGCGTCTGCTAAATCTTTCAACTCTATAGTTGAACATGCAACAGGATAAGCTATTGTAGGTCCACTCGACATTTTAATACTCAATATTTTATGGAACTATTTCCAATGTAATGTTAAACAAACAATCAACTGGTTGTCCACTTTGATTTTTCAGATCAATGTGTAGGAATTCATGACACCCTTCCTCCAAGTCCTTGAACTGAAGTGTCTTAAATGTTGGCACGTGCATTTTACAAAAAGAGGCATCACTCGGTGGAAGAATCCTAAGCAGATCAGAACGCTGATCATTAAACAGATTATAGGATGTGTTAAGCTCTCTCATGTGAACAAACAGTACACTGTTAACATCCATGTCAATGGGACGTGTTCCCTTGTATATTTTTGTAATTCCAAGCATATCAAGGAGTTTGGTTGGAAACTCAACGTTTACTTCTCTAGTTTTGGGCATAGTAAGAGTAGCAATGAGACTTGCATGATTTAAACTCGCTGTAATACCTACTGGAGCAAACAATTCTTTCTCTAAAGTGCAGAAGTCATAGTAACCATCTTCTACAGAATGTGTTTTACCATTAATTCTAACCCAGTTGTTAGCCTTTTTTTTACTGATATTATACCAAGTAACCTTGTACATAATTTCATGCAGTGCAACTTTCATTCCTCCATTTTGATTGTTGATAGGGTTTGCAAGTTTAACTGGCACACCAGTCTTCACATTTGTTAGTGTGATAAACATTTTTTATTCAACAACAAAAATGAGTCAGTATAAATTCAACAAAGACGTTAAATACAAAACTGGACCATATTACAATCCAAAGACTATTTCTTTCCATGAGTTGGACTTTGCTGTAACAGAAACAGAATCCATTCGCGTTAAAGTGCCTGACCCATTCCATTCTTACCTAAATCCCCCAATCAAAAATGATAGTGTTCCAAAGATGTGGAACTCTCACCCAATTCAGTTCTATCAGAATCAGTTAAACTTTGCAATATTCTGTGCAACCACAGGATGTGGAGTGTCCTATGCAGACCACATGAATAATTCAAACTTACTGACAAAGTGTGTGTACACATTTCACGTTTACTATCAGTGCAGGAGAATCTTGTCTGAACTTCAGGCACCAATGCCGCATGAAAAGAGCTGGAACCCATTCAACAATAGGATAAACATGAAAGTGTATGAGCGTCTCTGCAATGAATTCAATATAGATTTTAAGACCGACTTTAGGCAAAAGCAAGACAAAAACCATGGCATGGGAACACTATATTTATGGGGTGTCCACAGGAGGTATAATTTTGATTACTGGCCAGGTCATACATCTTTTTCTTCAAATGTGCAGGTACAGTTAGGATCAATAGAACAAGAGCACCACAATGCATGGACTACTTTTATATTAGACACCGGCAAAGGTTTCACTGGATCAGGTGTTGAAAGGATCAATGAATCTATCCGAACATATGCGTGGTGCTTGCTAGGCTCGCAGGCACAGACACGATCAAACATACTGAGAACAAGCACAGGGTTTGGTGCACAGAAACAGTTGTTATCAAATTTAGAAGATGTCATAAACTCTGCAGTTGATCTGCCTTCCAGCATCAAAAGGTATCAAGACTCTCTCCGTTATGCAAGATCAAAAGTTGACTTTGCTGTTGGTAACGGCCTTTACATGTTACCTTCTGATCTCCAGCTGCAGATTGGAACAATAACAAATTATAACAATGAAATCATTATTGCTAGTGACACCCAGCCGCTTGGAAAGGGTGAAGAACTGAATTCAGAAATCAGAACGATGTTACAGCCATATCACAATGAACAGAAACAAAGCGTGACAAGTGAAGATCACGCTGCAGGTGAAGATCATTCTGTCACTAGTGATGATCAAGCTGTTAGTATTAGTGATGATCATGAATCGCAGAAGACTGCTCTAGTAATTGGTGGAGTGGGTGTAGGCTTACTTTTGCTTTATTCTCGTTAGCAGAACACCTGCAATTAAAACTATTAGAGTCCAGAGATGTTCAGCCATGAAACCAACAACTTTACCTGCAAAAGATAACAGCCAGCTAACAATTGAACCAATGATTCCTGGAAGTGCATCCAAAGCTTTTGCTGCTAGTTTCTTTAATAGTTCTGCAATGTGTTTGAGTTGTTTCTTTACCCATCCCGGATCAGATGGAGATGAAGGTGAAGGTGGAGGTGGAGGTGTGACAGTGCCACCTGTGAGTGTTAACACTAATGTGCTTATTGCAAATCCTAACGCAGTTAGTATACTAGCTATTGTGATTCCCTGCTCTCTGAAAAGCGTTCTAATTCTTTCAGCAAGAGTTGTGTCTTCGTAAAGGATTCTTTGAATTGTATTTTTTATTCTGCTGACCTGTGTTCTCAGTTGTTCTCTATTGTTACTTAGAACTTCTAACCTTATGGCTTTCTCCTCCTGCAAATCTTTTAAACGCTTAGAAATTCTGTTTTTTACTTCTTGTTCTAGGTTCAAATCATCAGCATCAGCAAGTTTTTGTTTCTCTTTGTTTATATCTTCATCCAGCTGACCTAGTTTTGACAGATTATTTGCTATTTCACCTCTGATGGTTTGTAGTGATTGATTAAGGGCTTCTATTTCTCTCATAGGTAATAGTTCATGTGGAGTCTTCAGTGAAGTTTCCTCAGAAAAAGAAGTCTCTATCTCTTGTATAAGTTGATCAGCCTCATCTGCAAGTTTATTAAGATCTTGCAATGGAACAGATTCTATTTGAGTAGCAGTTGGTAGTCCTAGTTCTGCTTGTTGAAGTAAGGAAACAACATGGGAAGCTGATGACCGTGTGCTAGGCACAATATCTAATTGCCTAAGTCGATTAGCAGTAAGTTTTTGTTTTAGTGAAACTTTTGATAGAAACTTAGCAGGATTAGATTTATATGTAAGTTGGACTTTTTCTCCTTTATCGCTAGTTGTATATAAATGATTTGCTTCCATTTTGAACTGGTTTGGATCTAAAACATCAGGTTCTTCTCCTAAACTTTTGTAGAAATCTCTAACTTTACCTTCCAGAAGTTCATGTCGTGCCACCTCATAATGCAGTGAATGATGGTAGGGAACCAAAGGGATTGCTTCGCTCATGTCGTCCGCTGGCTCAAATAAATCTTCAAATCCACCTTCTGCCATTTGTAACTTATTTTTTATTTTGAAAATAAAAAAAGATGGCACAATCGTTCGGTTCTGTTCTTGATCCTTACAGAAGGCTGAAAGAACCTCTCGGGGTAAAAGGAATAAGGCAAACAGTTATAGTTACAAATAATCCTTCTACTATTGATCAGAATGAAATACTTACTGTTAGGTTTCCTAATCTGGGTAAGAACGATGTTATTGTACCAGGCACTGTAAGACTATCATTCAAATTAGAATTAGAATCTGGCTCAGATGAAAATAGGACTTTGGCTTATAATGTAGGAAGAGCAATTGTGAGGAAGATTACTGTCAAACTGGAAGGGCGGGAAGTGATGTCATTGAATAATGCAGATGTATTTTTAGTTTATGCAGATAATTGGTTGACTGACAATGAAAAGAAAAACAGAGTGTTTCAAGGGATTCAGTCAGACAATGGGATAAAAGTTAGAATAGGAGCAGGAGATAAAGCTGACAACAAAAAAGATAACGCTGTCAATGTTGCTTTTGGAAACAAATTTTGTATTCCACTTGACTTTGAACTCATAAATTCACATCCTCCCTTCTATCAAGGAGCATTGCGTGACAGGCTGTCATACGACCTGACTTTCAATAGTTATGATCGTGTTATGCTTTCACAAGACCCGGAAGCAAAGTATAAGGTGTCTGGAATTTCTTTAGAGTTTGATGTTGTAAACCATCCTGAACTGGCTAGACTTATAGAAAATCAGTACAGTTCTAAGCTGCCTATCTATTATGAAAGAGTGTTGAATCACAGTACACTTTCAAAAAGCCAGGCTGATCCAATCTGGAACATTAACTTGAATACACCAGCTAGGTCAATGAAGGGAATACTTATGTTGTTTGAGGAACCAAAAGATTCATATGAAAGGCAAATAGAAAAGTTTTACAATCCACTAATCAATAGAGTATATTGCACAATTGAAGGGCAGCCAAACCAAATATTTGCATCTGGCATGCTGCCATACCAACACTATGATGAAGCAAGAAAGTACTTTACTGGAGGAAGATTGAAAGACCCAACATCTGATCTTGTGGCTAAAGATCTACATTTACACGGTGTTGGCGTAGAAGATTTCTTGACAAATAAATATGCGTTATGGCTGGATCTCAGAACAACTGACGACAACAAACTGCATGGAAGTGGAAGGCGAATTGAAAACGGATCAGAAGGAATCACAATACAAATTGAAAAGGAAGTAGGGAGTAGTAGTAAATCAGTTAAGATCTACGTGTTTGTTGTGTCAGATGCGCAGTTAAACATCTCTGAAAGCAGATTACAGGATATTGTTTATTGAACGTGTTAAAATGAAGTATCTAGATTTTCTTCCAAAAGATCCACACTGTTCTTTGATTTGTGGGGCAACAGGTTGCGGCAAAACAAGATATGTTTTGGATTTATTACAGACTGTTTACATAAATCACTTTGAACACATAGTCATATTCTGTCCAACCATAAAGCATAACAGAACATACAAGGAGAGAAAATTCATATGGTCTGATCAAAATATATTTATTGTAAATCCTTCTGATCGTCTAAATGTTTGCTTGGAGCATTATTTCGATCTTTTTCAGAACACACCAACACTGTTTATTATTGATGACTGTGCAGCAGAACGTGACATTGTTAGAAAGAAAAGTGCACTAGCAAAGCTTGCATTCAGTGGACGACATGCATTAATATCAGTTTGGATATTAACACAAAAATACAATGCAGTTCTGAAAGACTTTAGAGAGCAACTCAAAACAATAACATTGTTCTATTCAAAGGACCGTGACAGTTTTGAAGAGTGTCTTCGAGAAAATGATGTCATTGAAAACAAACAGGAGAGAGAAAGAATAAAGAATAATCTGAAATCTTCTAAGCACTCGAAACTGGTTTTAAAAACTGATCAACCAGTTCAGTATGTATGTTTGTAGAAATCCTTGCTAAGTTCTTGTCAAGTTCTTACTCAAGTTCTTACCAAGTTCTTGTCAATTTCTTACTCAAGTTCTTGTCAAGTTCTTACTCAAGTTCTTACTAAGTTCTTACTCAAGTTCTTGTTAAGTTCTTGTTAAGTTCCTACCTAAGTTCTTACTCAAGTTCCTACCTAAGTTCTTGTCAAGTTCTTACTAAGTTCTTGTTAAGTTTTTACTCAAGTTCTTGTTAAGTTCCTACCTAAGTTCTTACTCAAGTTCCTACCTAAGTTCTTGTTAAGTTCCTACCCAAGTTCTTACTCAAGTTTAATTACTAGATTTTTATTTTATTCTGCATCAAAATAAAATGAACTGTGATGAATTGCTGATGCAGACTTCTACAGATATTGAAATCTGTGACAGTAGGACTATACCTGATAAAAAAGAAAGATTGTATTCACTTGCTGTTTGTGGAAAAACAAAACACTACCTTGGGCGGCAGTTAACTGTGGAAGAAGTACAACATCTTTCCTCAGAAGATATAGAAAAGTATCATGGACGGTATGAATCAGTGCTTGGTTCTAAGATGGTTAGAAGTATTGGACAGACTGTTATAGGTTTGTACACAAAGATTTTTGGACATTTTACACCTCTCGACTCGGAGGAAGACTTAACACATGATCTAACTCATGACCCTGTTGTTTCCAAGTCCCTCGAATCTCTTGCCTGTGGCCTGTATTATCGATTTGGTGCTTTATTAGTACCATTTGTTGCTGGATTAATTACTTTCAAACACATTAATTTTCAGAATAAAAAAGATGACAGATCAGTTGAAGCAGACAGTGGAGCAGACGAAAATACCAGAAGTGAACACAGTGACAAAGAAACCTGGTAGAGTAGAAGCAGGAAAAAAACTAGCCGAATGGAACAGACAAAAAAAGTTAAATCAAAAGGCAAAGCAGAACATTATGTCTGAGGTTGAGCAGACACCAAACATTCCTGAAGTGACTAAGGTCACACAAACTGATCAAGAATTAAAATCTTCATTTCTATCATACAGAAAAGTAGCTGTAGCAGCTGTTGTTGGAGGAGGTGGATACTTGCTTTACAAACTTTGGCAAGGCAAATATAAAGTGTCAGAAACACCAAAATCAGAAACACCAAAACCAACAAACAAAGCAGTACAAACAATAAAAAAGCCCACAGTAGTACCTGCAGTGGATTCATTTCATATGGAATAATTTTAATATTTTAATTTTGATAACATAAAAATGAGTTCTGAAAAGACAATAGTTAATCTAGTTTATCACGCTGCAGTGATTGGAGGCTTGAGTGTAGGTTACACAATGCTGGGTAAAAGTCTCCTCAGAATGAAACCAGCCGACTTGGGAAAGTTAGACTTCGAAGACGGTGCTAAACTAATTGGTGTTGTGACAGCTTCCTTTGCAACAAAAGACTTCCTGGTGAAGCAAGGAATTATTCCAGAAAATATAAACATGTAAGACAATAAAATGGCTAGCTTGGTTATGATGGTGGGAGGTGCGATTGTAAATGCGCTTGCATTTTCTGGCAGCAACTATTTGTTTTCTAAACTGCAAAATGGTGAAGAGAGGGAAAGGCACAACAAAGCCATGGAACAACTGGCGAAAGCACAGGATGAATACGAGAAGAAACGAATTGCGCAGTTAGACTTTATGAATGATAAACTCAGGCAGCAAGGACATGCAAACAAAACCTTTGCCAATGTTGATGCAGCCATTCAAGAATACTATCTTGTAACTGGAAAGAAAATGAAGACAAGTGCTCCTCCAAAACTGGGTGACTTTTATCAGCCTTCAGAAGAGCAGAAGGTGGGCGAGATTGTTTTCATTGTTATTGGTATGGCTGTTGTTTACTTTATTGCGCGTGCTGTCAAATCTTAATATTCTGTCATTTAAAAAACCATGAGTGATGCTTTGTTATCTAAAATATATTATTCCCCAAAAGGATACTGGAAAGGAAGAACTGCTATTGACAAGCTCAGTGACGCAGCAGGTGTTTCTCAAGATATAGCAAAGAAATGGTTGTCAAAGCAGGCAGTTTGGCAGATCTATTTACCTGCACCAAGAAAAATTACACGACCACACTTTGTTAACATTAAACCGAATGACACTCATCAAATAGACCTGCTGTATTTACCGCATGACACAGTCAGAAGGAAGAAATATAAGTATGCACTGACTGTAGTTGATGTTGCAACAAGATACAAAGATGCTGAACCGTTGACAGAGAAAAGTGCTATAGCTACAGCTGTTGCCCTGCAAGAAATTTACAGACGTGGACCACTAAAGTATCCCAGAATGATTCAGTGCGATGATGGTAAGGAGTTTAAAGGAGCTGTCAACCAGCTTCTGTTAAAACATCATGTTACAGTGAAGAGAGGTATTCCAGGAAACCACAGGTCACAGGCTATTGTTGAGAGCTTTAACAAACAGTTGGCAGAAAAACTGTTTTCATATCAGTACCATCAGGAATTTTTGGACACAGAAAGTAAATTGCGTAACACTGAATGGGTCAAAAGATTACCATCAGTACTTAGAGCAATGAATCTGGAGGTATTTAAAGCTACAGGGTTAAGACCAGTTGATGCAATCAAACAGAAAACAATACCTGTTGCTCCAAAGTCAACAACACCAGTGGCATTACTACCTTTCAATCAGAAAGTCAGATATTTATATGCACCCGGTGAAGCTGAGGGTGACAGCAGGAAGCGTGCAACGGATCCAATCTGGAGTATTGACATTCATGAAATCAAGAGAGTAGTAGAGACAAATCCACCTATATATTACTTGAGAGAACCAGCACCGCAAAGAGCCTTTGTAAAAGAGGAATTACAATTAGTTCCACGTGGTACAAATGTTAAATGATTTTTTTATTTCAGATTTTATAGTGTTAACAAAAATGGAAGCTCTGAGAAAGAATTGCAACTTCATTTTTTTAATTTATATTTTTATTTTGAGTTATAAAATCAAACTCACAGCGATGGAAGACTCTGTATTAGAATCTTTATCGACAGTATTTGACACCGTTGAATTACAAGTAACGGATCCTCAAAATGTGCAGTCCAGTGTGCAAGACGCCATTGAACAAATTCCAAACAATTTGTTGATTGAACCTCCAGTAAAAGTGCAGATAGTCAGTTTAATAAAATACAAAACAGTCAGTGATGAGGTGCTAGAAGTTCATGTTTCAACCAGACAACTAGCACTTAATTCTATGGCAGAATTGAATGGAAACTGGGCAGATGAAATGATGAAACGGTTTGAGCAAGCTGCAGAGGATGCAAAGATGAAAGGATCCGGATGGTCAGAAGGTGAAATTCTAAAAATAGAATTGAAGCTAAGTAAATTTGCCCCCATCAGAGGTAGAAGTTACATACCTTTACCTCCTGCTCTTGTCAAAAAACGTGCTGTGCTGAACATAAAGAATGATGATGACAAATGTTTTATGTGGTGTGTTCTGGCAAGACTGTACAGTGTAAAGAAAAATGCAGAAAGAGTGTCTAACTATCATGCATACAGAAATAAACTAAACTTTACTGGTATTGAATTTCCTGTCAGCATTACAAGCATTGACAAATTTGAACAGCAAAACAAACCCATCACCGTAAATGTTTACACGTGGGATGAGGAAGATGAACTGAAACCAGTCAGAATATCAAAGAACTCACCAACGATTGGTGATTGTGATACTAACCATGTTGACATGTTACTAATGACTGATGGTGTAAAATATCATTACACTTTGATTCGTACAATGAGTAGACTGATGGCGAGCACAAGCAATCACAATAGTAAACAAGACTTTTGTAGGCGATGTCTCTTGCGTATTCCATCAATTCATGCAGCACTTATACACAAGCAACATTGTAAGAGCGTTGATGATGCGGTTGTGAAGTTAACAACACCACCGCCAGACAGCAAAGTGTATTTTAAGAATGTATGCAAACTACAGAAAAGTCCTTATGTTGTTTATGCTGACTTTGAATCTATCATTGTGCCATATGAAGGACCTTTACCAAAAGACCTACCTAAAACAGTAACTCTAAGTAATCATCAAGTCTGTTCATATGCATTTATTGTTGTTAGTTCAGATGGTAAACATTCTAAACCGCAATTGTACAGAGGACCTAATGCAGCAAAGAACTTCTTACAGCAAATGAACCAAGTGCGAAATGACTGCTCCAAACAACTGAATCTTTCAGACATTGTTATGAAACCTGAAGACCAAGAACAGTTTAACTCTACCACACAGTGTTGGATATGCGAACAAAGTCTAACACCAAACACAGACAATCCAATAGTAAGAGATCATGATCATGTAAGTGGGCAGTTCGAGGAGCAGCACACAGCAAATGTAATCTACAATTAAAGTTTGATCCTAAGACTTGGAAGCTTCCAATCTTCT
>NC_090248.1:46407723-46425223 GCF_037325665.1 Littorina saxatilis
CATCACGGATTTGACCTAGTTTGAGAAATCTTGGTTTCTTTTCATCGTCGATTTCCTTTCTCTTGTAATGACCAGTGTCTGTAAACTCGAATGCATACACTGCACCAACTTCAGCATTGCTCTCAAAGTCGATAGCGTCTGCTAAATCTTTCAACTCTATAGTTGAACATGCAACAGGATAAGCTATTGTAGGTCCACTCGACATTTTAATACTCAATATTTTATGGAACTATTTCCAATGTAATGTTAAACAAACAATCAACTGGTTGTCCACTTTGATTTTTCAGATCAATGTGTAGGAATTCATGACACCCTTCCTCCAAGTCCTTGAACTGAAGTGTCTTAAATGTTGGCACGTGCATTTTACAAAAAGAGGCATCACTCGGTGGAAGAATCCTAAGCAGATCAGAACGCTGATCATTAAACAGATTATAGGATGTGTTAAGCTCTCTCATGTGAACAAACAGTACACTGTTAACATCCATGTCAATGGGACGTGTTCCCTTGTATATTTTTGTAATTCCAAGCATATCAAGGAGTTTGGTTGGAAACTCAACGTTTACTTCTCTAGTTTTGGGCATAGTAAGAGTAGCAATGAGACTTGCATGATTTAAACTCGCTGTAATACCTACTGGAGCAAACAATTCTTTCTCTAAAGTGCAGAAGTCATAGTAACCATCTTCTACAGAATGTGTTTTACCATTAATTCTAACCCAGTTGTTAGCCTTTTTTTTTACTGATATTATACCAAGTAACCTTGTACATAATTTCATGCAGTGCAACTTTCATTCCTCCATTTTGATTGTTGATAGGGTTTGCAAGTTTAACTGGCACACCAGTCTTCACATTTGTTAGTGTGATAAACATTTTTTTATTCAACAACAAAAATGAGTCAGTATAAATTCAACAAAGACGTTAAATACAAAACTGGACCATATTACAATCCAAAGACTATTTCTTTCCATGAGTTGGACTTTGCTGTAACAGAAACAGAATCCATTCGCGTTAAAGTGCCTGACCCATTCCATTCTTACCTAAATCCCCCAATCAAAAATGATAGTGTTCCAAAGATGTGGAACTCTCACCCAATTCAGTTCTATCAGAATCAGTTAAACTTTGCAATATTCTGTGCAACCACAGGATGTGGAGTGTCCTATGCAGACCACATGAATAATTCAAACTTACTGACAAAGTGTGTGTACACATTTCACGTTTACTATCAGTGCAGGAGAATCTTGTCTGAACTTCAGGCACCAATGCCGCATGAAAAGAGCTGGAACCCATTCAACAATAGGATAAACATGAAAGTGTATGAGCGTCTCTGCAATGAATTCAATATAGATTTTAAGACCGACTTTAGGCAAAAGCAAGACAAAACCATGGCATGGGAACACTATATTTATGGGGTGTCCACAGGAGGTATAATTTTGATTACTGGCCAGGTCATACATCTTTTTCTTCAAATGTGCAGGTACAGTTAGGATCAATAGAACAAGAGCACCACAATGCATGGACTACTTTTATATTAGACACCGGCAAAGGTTTCACTGGATCAGGTGTTGAAAGGATCAATGAATCTATCCGAACATATGCGTGGTGCTTGCTAGGCTCGCAGGCACAGACACGATCAAACATACTGAGAACAAGCACAGGGTTTGGTGCACAGAAACAGTTGTTATCAAATTTAGAAGATGTCATAAACTCTGCAGTTGATCTGCCTTCCAGCATCAAAAGGTATCAAGACTCTCTCCGTTATGCAAGATCAAAAGTTGACTTTGCTGTTGGTAACGGCCTTTACATGTTACCTTCTGATCTCCAGCTGCAGATTGGAACAATAACAAATTATAACAATGAAATCATTATTGCTAGTGACACCCAGCCGCTTGGAAAGGGTGAAGAACTGAATTCAGAAATCAGAACGATGTTACAGCCATATCACAATGAACAGAAACAAAGCGTGACAAGTGAAGATCACGCTGCAGGTGAAGATCATTCTGTCACTAGTGATGATCAAGCTGTTAGTATTAGTGATGATCATGAATCGCAGAAGACTGCTCTAGTAATTGGTGGAGTGGGTGTAGGCTTACTTTTGCTTTATTCTCGTTAGCAGAACACCTGCAATTAAAACTATTAGAGTCCAGAGATGTTCAGCCATGAAACCAACAACTTTACCTGCAAAAGATAACAGCCAGCTAACAATTGAACCAATGATTCCTGGAAGTGCATCCAAAGCTTTTGCTGCTAGTTTCTTTAATAGTTCTGCAATGTGTTTGAGTTGTTTCTTTACCCATCCCGGATCAGATGGAGATGAAGGTGAAGGTGGAGGTGGAGGTGTGACAGTGCCACCTGTGAGTGTTAACACTAATGTGCTTATTGCAAATCCTAACGCAGTTAGTATACTAGCTATTGTGATTCCCTGCTCTCTGAAAAGCGTTCTAATTCTTTCAGCAAGAGTTGTGTCTTCGTAAAGGATTCTTTGAATTGTATTTTTTATTCTGCTGACCTGTGTTCTCAGTTGTTCTCTATTGTTACTTAGAACTTCTAACCTTATGGCTTTCTCCTCCTGCAAATCTTTTAAACGCTTAGAAATTCTGTTTTTTACTTCTTGTTCTAGGTTCAAATCATCAGCATCAGCAAGTTTTTGTTTCTCTTTGTTTATATCTTCATCCAGCTGACCTAGTTTTGACAGATTATTTGCTATTTCACCTCTGATGGTTTGTAGTGATTGATTAAGGGCTTCTATTTCTCTCATAGGTAATAGTTCATGTGGAGTCTTCAGTGAAGTTTCCTCAGAAAAAGAAGTCTCTATCTCTTGTATAAGTTGATCAGCCTCATCTGCAAGTTTATTAAGATCTTGCAATGGAACAGATTCTATTTGAGTAGCAGTTGGTAGTCCTAGTTCTGCTTGTTGAAGTAAGGAAACAACATGGGAAGCTGATGACCGTGTGCTAGGCACAATATCTAATTGCCTAAGTCGATTAGCAGTAAGTTTTTGTTTTAGTGAAACTTTTGATAGAAACTTAGCAGGATTAGATTTATATGTAAGTTGGACTTTTTCTCCTTTATCGCTAGTTGTATATAAATGATTTGCTTCCATTTTGAACTGGTTTGGATCTAAAACATCAGGTTCTTCTCCTAAACTTTTGTAGAAATCTCTAACTTTACCTTCCAGAAGTTCATGTCGTGCCACCTCATAATGCAGTGAATGATGGTAGGGAACCAAAGGGATTGCTTCGCTCATGTCGTCCGCTGGCTCAAATAAATCTTCAAATCCACCTTCTGCCATTTGTAACTTATTTTTTATTTTGAAAATAAAAAAAGATGGCACAATCGTTCGGTTCTGTTCTTGATCCTTACAGAAGGCTGAAAGAACCTCTCGGGGTAAAAGGAATAAGGCAAACAGTTATAGTTACAAATAATCCTTCTACTATTGATCAGAATGAAATACTTACTGTTAGGTTTCCTAATCTGGGTAAGAACGATGTTATTGTACCAGGCACTGTAAGACTATCATTCAAATTAGAATTAGAATCTGGCTCAGATGAAAATAGGACTTTGGCTTATAATGTAGGAAGAGCAATTGTGAGGAAGATTACTGTCAAACTGGAAGGGCGGGAAGTGATGTCATTGAATAATGCAGATGTATTTTTAGTTTATGCAGATAATTGGTTGACTGACAATGAAAAGAAAAACAGAGTGTTTCAAGGGATTCAGTCAGACAATGGGATAAAAGTTAGAATAGGAGCAGGAGATAAAGCTGACAACAAAAAAGATAACGCTGTCAATGTTGCTTTTGGAAACAAATTTTGTATTCCACTTGACTTTGAACTCATAAATTCACATCCTCCCTTCTATCAAGGAGCATTGCGTGACAGGCTGTCATACGACCTGACTTTCAATAGTTATGATCGTGTTATGCTTTCACAAGACCCGGAAGCAAAGTATAAGGTGTCTGGAATTTCTTTAGAGTTTGATGTTGTAAACCATCCTGAACTGGCTAGACTTATAGAAAATCAGTACAGTTCTAAGCTGCCTATCTATTATGAAAGAGTGTTGAATCACAGTACACTTTCAAAAAGCCAGGCTGATCCAATCTGGAACATTAACTTGAATACACCAGCTAGGTCAATGAAGGGAATACTTATGTTGTTTGAGGAACCAAAAGATTCATATGAAAGGCAAATAGAAAAGTTTTACAATCCACTAATCAATAGAGTATATTGCACAATTGAAGGGCAGCCAAACCAAATATTTGCATCTGGCATGCTGCCATACCAACACTATGATGAAGCAAGAAAGTACTTTACTGGAGGAAGATTGAAAGACCCAACATCTGATCTTGTGGCTAAAGATCTACATTTACACGGTGTTGGCGTAGAAGATTTCTTGACAAATAAATATGCGTTATGGCTGGATCTCAGAACAACTGACGACAACAAACTGCATGGAAGTGGAAGGCGAATTGAAAACGGATCAGAAGGAATCACAATACAAATTGAAAAGGAAGTAGGGAGTAGTAGTAAATCAGTTAAGATCTACGTGTTTGTTGTGTCAGATGCGCAGTTAAACATCTCTGAAAGCAGATTACAGGATATTGTTTATTGAACGTGTTAAAATGAAGTATCTAGATTTTCTTCCAAAAGATCCACACTGTTCTTTGATTTGTGGGGCAACAGGTTGCGGCAAAACAAGATATGTTTTGGATTTATTACAGACTGTTTACATAAATCACTTTGAACACATAGTCATATTCTGTCCAACCATAAAGCATAACAGAACATACAAGGAGAGAAAATTCATATGGTCTGATCAAAATATATTTATTGTAAATCCTTCTGATCGTCTAAATGTTTGCTTGGAGCATTATTTCGATCTTTTTCAGAACACACCAACACTGTTTATTATTGATGACTGTGCAGCAGAACGTGACATTGTTAGAAAGAAAAGTGCACTAGCAAAGCTTGCATTCAGTGGACGACATGCATTAATATCAGTTTGGATATTAACACAAAAATACAATGCAGTTCTGAAAGACTTTAGAGAGCAACTCAAAACAATAACATTGTTCTATTCAAAGGACCGTGACAGTTTTGAAGAGTGTCTTCGAGAAAATGATGTCATTGAAAACAAACAGGAGAGAGAAAGAATAAAGAATAATCTGAAATCTTCTAAGCACTCGAAACTGGTTTTAAAAACTGATCAACCAGTTCAGTATGTATGTTTGTAGAAATCCTTGCTAAGTTCTTGTCAAGTTCTTACTCAAGTTCTTACCAAGTTCTTGTCAATTTCTTACTCAAGTTCTTGTCAAGTTCTTACTCAAGTTCTTACTAAGTTCTTACTCAAGTTCTTGTTAAGTTCTTGTTAAGTTCCTACCTAAGTTCTTACTCAAGTTCCTACCTAAGTTCTTGTCAAGTTCTTACTAAGTTCTTGTTAAGTTTTTACTCAAGTTCTTGTTAAGTTCCTACCTAAGTTCTTACTCAAGTTCCTACCTAAGTTCTTGTTAAGTTCCTACCCAAGTTCTTACTCAAGTTTAATTACTAGATTTTTATTTTATTCTGCATCAAAATAAAATGAACTGTGATGAATTGCTGATGCAGACTTCTACAGATATTGAAATCTGTGACAGTAGGACTATACCTGATAAAAAAGAAAGATTGTATTCACTTGCTGTTTGTGGAAAAACAAAACACTACCTTGGGCGGCAGTTAACTGTGGAAGAAGTACAACATCTTTCCTCAGAAGATATAGAAAAGTATCATGGACGGTATGAATCAGTGCTTGGTTCTAAGATGGTTAGAAGTATTGGACAGACTGTTATAGGTTTGTACACAAAGATTTTTGGACATTTTACACCTCTCGACTCGGAGGAAGACTTAACACATGATCTAACTCATGACCCTGTTGTTTCCAAGTCCCTCGAATCTCTTGCCTGTGGCCTGTATTATCGATTTGGTGCTTTATTAGTACCATTTGTTGCTGGATTAATTACTTTCAAACACATTAATTTTCAGAATAAAAAAGATGACAGATCAGTTGAAGCAGACAGTGGAGCAGACGAAAATACCAGAAGTGAACACAGTGACAAAGAAACCTGGTAGAGTAGAAGCAGGAAAAAAACTAGCCGAATGGAACAGACAAAAAAAGTTAAATCAAAAGGCAAAGCAGAACATTATGTCTGAGGTTGAGCAGACACCAAACATTCCTGAAGTGACTAAGGTCACACAAACTGATCAAGAATTAAAATCTTCATTTCTATCATACAGAAAAGTAGCTGTAGCAGCTGTTGTTGGAGGAGGTGGATACTTGCTTTACAAACTTTGGCAAGGCAAATATAAAGTGTCAGAAACACCAAAATCAGAAACACCAAAACCAACAAACAAAGCAGTACAAACAATAAAAAAGCCCACAGTAGTACCTGCAGTGGATTCATTTCATATGGAATAATTTTAATATTTTAATTTTGATAACATAAAAATGAGTTCTGAAAAGACAATAGTTAATCTAGTTTATCACGCTGCAGTGATTGGAGGCTTGAGTGTAGGTTACACAATGCTGGGTAAAAGTCTCCTCAGAATGAAACCAGCCGACTTGGGAAAGTTAGACTTCGAAGACGGTGCTAAACTAATTGGTGTTGTGACAGCTTCCTTTGCAACAAAAGACTTCCTGGTGAAGCAAGGAATTATTCCAGAAAATATAAACATGTAAGACAATAAAATGGCTAGCTTGGTTATGATGGTGGGAGGTGCGATTGTAAATGCGCTTGCATTTTCTGGCAGCAACTATTTGTTTTCTAAACTGCAAAATGGTGAAGAGAGGGAAAGGCACAACAAAGCCATGGAACAACTGGCGAAAGCACAGGATGAATACGAGAAGAAACGAATTGCGCAGTTAGACTTTATGAATGATAAACTCAGGCAGCAAGGACATGCAAACAAAACCTTTGCCAATGTTGATGCAGCCATTCAAGAATACTATCTTGTAACTGGAAAGAAAATGAAGACAAGTGCTCCTCCAAAACTGGGTGACTTTTATCAGCCTTCAGAAGAGCAGAAGGTGGGCGAGATTGTTTTCATTGTTATTGGTATGGCTGTTGTTTACTTTATTGCGCGTGCTGTCAAATCTTAATATTCTGTCATTTAAAAAACCATGAGTGATGCTTTGTTATCTAAAATATATTATTCCCCAAAAGGATACTGGAAAGGAAGAACTGCTATTGACAAGCTCAGTGACGCAGCAGGTGTTTCTCAAGATATAGCAAAGAAATGGTTGTCAAAGCAGGCAGTTTGGCAGATCTATTTACCTGCACCAAGAAAAATTACACGACCACACTTTGTTAACATTAAACCGAATGACACTCATCAAATAGACCTGCTGTATTTACCGCATGACACAGTCAGAAGGAAGAAATATAAGTATGCACTGACTGTAGTTGATGTTGCAACAAGATACAAAGATGCTGAACCGTTGACAGAGAAAAGTGCTATAGCTACAGCTGTTGCCCTGCAAGAAATTTACAGACGTGGACCACTAAAGTATCCCAGAATGATTCAGTGCGATGATGGTAAGGAGTTTAAAGGAGCTGTCAACCAGCTTCTGTTAAAACATCATGTTACAGTGAAGAGAGGTATTCCAGGAAACCACAGGTCACAGGCTATTGTTGAGAGCTTTAACAAACAGTTGGCAGAAAAACTGTTTTCATATCAGTACCATCAGGAATTTTTGGACACAGAAAGTAAATTGCGTAACACTGAATGGGTCAAAAGATTACCATCAGTACTTAGAGCAATGAATCTGGAGGTATTTAAAGCTACAGGGTTAAGACCAGTTGATGCAATCAAACAGAAAACAATACCTGTTGCTCCAAAGTCAACAACACCAGTGGCATTACTACCTTTCAATCAGAAAGTCAGATATTTATATGCACCCGGTGAAGCTGAGGGTGACAGCAGGAAGCGTGCAACGGATCCAATCTGGAGTATTGACATTCATGAAATCAAGAGAGTAGTAGAGACAAATCCACCTATATATTACTTGAGAGAACCAGCACCGCAAAGAGCCTTTGTAAAAGAGGAATTACAATTAGTTCCACGTGGTACAAATGTTAAATGATTTTTTATTTCAGATTTTATAGTGTTAACAAAAATGGAAGCTCTGAGAAAGAATTGCAACTTCATTTTTTTAATTTATATTTTTATTTTGAGTTATAAAATCAAACTCACAGCGATGGAAGACTCTGTATTAGAATCTTTATCGACAGTATTTGACACCGTTGAATTACAAGTAACGGATCCTCAAAATGTGCAGTCCAGTGTGCAAGACGCCATTGAACAAATTCCAAACAATTTGTTGATTGAACCTCCAGTAAAAGTGCAGATAGTCAGTTTAATAAAATACAAAACAGTCAGTGATGAGGTGCTAGAAGTTCATGTTTCAACCAGACAACTAGCACTTAATTCTATGGCAGAATTGAATGGAAACTGGGCAGATGAAATGATGAAACGGTTTGAGCAAGCTGCAGAGGATGCAAAGATGAAAGGATCCGGATGGTCAGAAGGTGAAATTCTAAAAATAGAATTGAAGCTAAGTAAATTTGCCCCCATCAGAGGTAGAAGTTACATACCTTTACCTCCTGCTCTTGTCAAAAAACGTGCTGTGCTGAACATAAAGAATGATGATGACAAATGTTTTATGTGGTGTGTTCTGGCAAGACTGTACAGTGTAAAGAAAAATGCAGAAAGAGTGTCTAACTATCATGCATACAGAAATAAACTAAACTTTACTGGTATTGAATTTCCTGTCAGCATTACAAGCATTGACAAATTTGAACAGCAAAACAAACCCATCACCGTAAATGTTTACACGTGGGATGAGGAAGATGAACTGAAACCAGTCAGAATATCAAAGAACTCACCAACGATTGGTGATTGTGATACTAACCATGTTGACATGTTACTAATGACTGATGGTGTAAAATATCATTACACTTTGATTCGTACAATGAGTAGACTGATGGCGAGCACAAGCAATCACAATAGTAAACAAGACTTTTGTAGGCGATGTCTCTTGCGTATTCCATCAATTCATGCAGCACTTATACACAAGCAACATTGTAAGAGCGTTGATGATGCGGTTGTGAAGTTAACAACACCACCGCCAGACAGCAAAGTGTATTTTAAGAATGTATGCAAACTACAGAAAAGTCCTTATGTTGTTTATGCTGACTTTGAATCTATCATTGTGCCATATGAAGGACCTTTACCAAAAGACCTACCTAAAACAGTAACTCTAAGTAATCATCAAGTCTGTTCATATGCATTTATTGTTGTTAGTTCAGATGGTAAACATTCTAAACCGCAATTGTACAGAGGACCTAATGCAGCAAAGAACTTCTTACAGCAAATGAACCAAGTGCGAAATGACTGCTCCAAACAACTGAATCTTTCAGACATTGTTATGAAACCTGAAGACCAAGAACAGTTTAACTCTACCACACAGTGTTGGATATGCGAACAAAGTCTAACACCAAACATAGACAATCCAATAGTAAGAGATCATGATCATGTAAGTGGGCAGTTCCGAGGAGCAGCACACAGCAAATGTAATCTACAATTAAAGTTTGATCCTAAGACTTGGAAGCTTCCAATCTTCTTCCATAACTTGCGCGGTTATGATTCACATCTGATCATGCAGGCAGTAACTGATGAATACAAAGCAAGATGCATTGCGCAGTCTTCAGAAAAGTACATGGCCTTTACTCTGAATAGTTTACACTTCTACGATTCTGCTCAACATCTGATGGGAACACTTGAGTCTTTATCTTCATCACTAACTGCTTTCCCAATCACATGTAAGTACTTTGACAGTGACTTAGTTAGAAAGGGAGTCTATCCATATGAATACATGGATTCGTGGGAGAGGTTTGATGAAGATGAGTTACCACCAAAGGATGCTTACTTCTCACGGCTGAAGGGTAAAGGTATAAGTGACGAAGACTATGAACACGCTAAGACTGCATGGAATAAATTAGGATGTAATACAATGGGTGATTATCATGATCAATATTTGTTGGCTGATGTTTGTTTACTTGCAGATATATTTGAGAATTACAGAAGAACATGTATGAAGCACTACAATCTAGATCCTTCACATTACATATCTGCACCAGGCATGAGCTGGGATGCATTTCTTAGATTTACAGGAGTAAAGATTGACTTGCTATCAGATCTTCCTACACTTCAGATGATTGAAAATGGACTACGTGGAGGAATCAGTATGGCTTCACACAATTACTGCAAAGCCAACAACAAATACTTGGACGACTTTGATCCTATGAAACCTTCTAATTACATCATGTATCTAGATGCAAACAATTTGTATGGTTGGGCAATGTGTCAGACGCTTCCACTTCGGAACTTTAAGATCTATTCAGGACCATTTTCACAATGTGTTGTGATGACAATATTAAAAGCAGGCCCAGACAGTCGAAAGGGATGGATACTGGAAGTTGACTTAGACTATCCACTATCACTTCATGATCTACATAATGATTATCCTTTAGCGGCTGAGAGGTTAAAAGTAAACCCAAGAGAACCTCCAAAGCTGGTGCCCAATCTGTTTCACAAAAAGAAGTATGTGTGTCACTACAGACTGTTACAGTTTTACATTAGACATGGATTAATTTTGAAGGCTGTTCATCGTATAATTTTATTTGATCAAGAACAGTTTATGAAACCTTACATTATGAAAAACACAGAACTGAGAACCAAAGCCGCTGATGCATCAGAGAAAGACTTTTTTAAACTGATGAACAACAGTTGCTTTGGTAAGACAATGGAAAACCCACACAAGAGAAAGGATGTTAGACTTGTTACAAGAGAAAATGAGGCCATCAAGCTGACATCCAAACCACAGTATCAAGACTTTAAATACTTTCATGAACAGCTGTATGGTATCTTAATGAAAAAACTTGTAGTCAAGCTTGACAAACCAGTATTCATAGGCTTTACTGTGCTAGAGTTGTCAAAACTGTTGATGCTTGAGTTTTTGTATGATTATTTGAAACCAAGATATCCCAAATCGAGAGTACTTTACACAGACACAGATTCATTCTTACTTGACATTCCAGCGGATGACATTTACAAAGATCTAGAAGCTGAAAGTCCTGCAGTAAAAGGAAAAGATTCTTTTTATGACACTTGCGACTACCCTAAAGAATCACCATTGCACTCAAATGTTAACAAGAAGGTTATTGGAAAGATGAAAGATGAAATGAATGGGAAGATAATTAAGGAGTATGTTGGATTGCGTGCAAAGATGTACAGTGTTGCAAGTGAGAAAGGGGTGGTTAAAAAAGCAAAGGGTGTAAGCAAACAGGTTGTAAAGTCGAGCATATCGCATGATAACTACAAGGAAGCACTGTTTCAGAAGCGAGTGTTTCACCATGACAACCCTAAGATCAGTTCCGCGCTTCATCAGATCAACACAACTATTGTAAACAAGAAATCTTTAGATGCTAATGACACAAAGCGCGTTTATTCATCACCAGAATATTCTTATGCAATTGGGCACTGGAGGACAAACGCGGCTCCAAATAGTCTGAGTGTGTAATAAGAATTTTTGTCAATCGGGAAAACCCGCTATGACAGCTTTGTTTTGACTGCAGCGGGGGAGAGGACGTTGCTTGCGTTTGGGAAGTGTTTGTGAAAGGGGAGTTAGTAGGCTTTGTTGAGTTTCAAAGCAGCCACCAAGTACACTTATCAAAAGCTTGAATAAAATAAACAAGTCAATTGAATAAGTTAACACTCGGCGGCCGCCCGAAGGCAGCCTAAATATTGAAGCGTAGTGAAGCGTAGTGAAGCGTAGTGAAGCGAAGCGTTGAAACAGAGTGAAGCAAAACCAATAACACAGCTGAAGCAGGGTGTTGAAGCAGGATGATTAAGAAGACAGCCAAAGCAGGGCAGGCGCAGCAAACCGTACATGCATGATCGTTACTATATTTAGAATCACGTCATTACTATTTTTGAAACCGTACATGCATGATCGTTACTATATTTAGAATCACGTCATTACTATTTTTGAAACCGTACATGCATGATCGTTACTATATTTAAACACTTGTCTAACAGTGCAGGCGCAGTGTGATACTTCTGTTGTTGCGCACAAACAAGCACTGTAAGTCTAAGACTGGGACTGTTGGAGCTCTGATGTGACAGGAATATGCGGCGTTTCTGACCAGTACTCTCTGTACTCTTCGATCTGGAGCATCTCTTCGATTTGTTTAAGTTTGCCCATGATAAAACTGATTGGCAAACCAACAGTGGTAAATCGCGGAAATGCATAAAGCGATCTAGCAACGGCGCGTAGTCTACGCGCATGAACATCGGAATAGCCAGTTTTTGCTTTCAACCAGTCAGCCCACGTTTCTTTCATTCTCCCTTCTTTTCTTTGCTTCTCCTGCCATTGTTTGCACATAATCAAAAACTGTCCAAACTGAATGTAAATTAAGATTTGTTGTGCGTCCTGTCTTTTGAGATTTCTCATCCCTTTTTGCAGTCTTTCCACAATATCTTTTTCATTTTCTGCTTGAGCAAAATAAGCATTTGTGAAAGCTTCTGTGGATATAGCATGGCTAACATCTGCTTGGTTTGAAACGAGATAGTGATGTAAATCATTTGGCGTTGTTGGTTCTACTCTCTTTTTCTTTCCGTCTTTTTCTTTGAACAAATCTTCTATCTTCCTTTTTGGTTTTTTGGGCAGTCTCATTAATCCTTCTGTTTTAGCCTTAACTGCTATTAAGGCCATCTGCTCAAAATATTTTCTATTCTCTTCTAGTACATGCTGTTCTTCTTCTGTCCAAAATTCTGATGGTGTTGGCGCTGGTAGTGGGACATTACAAGCTTGTTCCATGTCAGGTAGAATTAAAGTTGTTGACCGCCTAGAATAATCTAACAATTCTTGATGAACATTTTGCGATTCAAGAAGCTCTTTCTCTAATTCTGCGACATTCACCTTGTTAAATTAAGCACTTTTTTCACTGAAACACATACACGTCCTCACAGAACAGCACCGCAATACGAAATGGCGAGACAGGTCTGCCTGGTTGCTAACAACACAAACTAGATCGGGTTGTTATCAACAGACAGTGGTGGGCGGAAGTGACGTAACTGTTGCCAACACATGATTTAATCTTGTCTTGCCATTGGAGGAATATAGAAGACAGGCTTGCTGTTTGTTTTTACCAGATCAATACGGTAGTTATGGCTTACCGACGAACGGGCAGATTGGATCAATACGCACGCTGGCTGCAACTAGTTAATATTTCAATGGAAACTAAATTTAGCGTTGCACAGAGAGAAAGGGAGAATGTACGTTCTGGGTTACTGATTCCGACAGACCCGGCATTGGTTCAAAACAACCTTACTTTACTGTATTTTTTTTGTATGGATTTATGCAGTATTTTTCTGATTTTGTCGCATGTTTCATTTTAGTAAAAGTTTAGTCCAGAAGCCTATTTTGCGTTAATATTTAGGGTCTGTCGGAATCGGTGAGCCAGAACGTACATTCTCCCTTTCTCTGAGAAAGAGAGAGAGAGAGAGAGAGAGAGAGAGAGAGAGAGAGAGACAAACAGACAGACAGACAGAATGACAGACAGACAGAGAAAAAAGAGAGCGAGAGCGAGACAGAGAGCGAGAGAAAGAGAGAGAGAGAGAGAGAGAGAGAGAGAGAGAGAGAGAGAGAGAGAGAAAGGGCAAGAGAGAAAGAGAGAGTGAATGAGAGAGCGAGAGAGAAATGGAGAGCGAGATAGAGAAATGTAGAGAAAGAGAGAGAGAGAGAGAGAGAGAGAGAGAGAGAGAGAGAGAGAGAGTCAAGGTGGGTGCGGGGGCGGGACGAGGGCAATATACTGTCACGTGGATCGTGTCAACAGACATTCTGACCTCAAGGCAAGATTGTGAGCCGATTGTGGAGCTATAGCTTAGCTTGTGGATTTTTGTGTGCAAATTTTGCCGCTAAAATGTTTGGATTTCCCAGGTTCAGCTTTGCTCCATTTCTTTGAAGACAAAACTAATCTGCCCCACACTCTTATGCTATAATATATAAGGTTCAAAAGGAAAAAAAAAACATCTTTTGACCGTGATTACAGTTTTTTCTTCTTTCTTTATTTGGTGTTTAACGTCGTTTTCAACCACGAAGGTTATATCGCGACGGTTTTTTCTTCTTAATTCTCTTTCAACTAATAAAAACATTTTAAAATAAAGTGAACTTATGTGGCAAATCGCAATTGCAAAGAAAAGAAAAGAAGTGAAATGCAAAAAAAAACCAAAAAAACAAAAACCAACAATACACAAACAAACAAACAAACAAACAAACAAACAAACAAACAATTATTATAAACAACAACAACAAGAGGCGAAGCCTTCAAGGCTCACGTAAAAAATAGACAAACAGTAACACAAACTCAATCACTCCGTCACACATACACACCCACACACACAGTAAGCTTAGGTGACGACTGTGCAAGAAAGAGAGACACTAGATCTAGATCTGTCTGTGTCTGCATGTAGCCTACTTACAGGGACACGACTGCCAAATAGTCTCGGCCCGCTCAAAATAACGATGACCGAGACCACACACACCACGCGAGAGAGAAAGACTACAGGGAGGCATGCCGTCATGATGCATTAATTGACGTCAAACACTTTTGACCGTGACGTAATCTTATGCGAGCTTTATCCATAGTCTTGGATAACCACTCACACATAGACTCGGAAATGTTAAAGTTTCTACCACAGACATACACACACACGCACACACGCACAGACAGACAAAGTTACGATCGCATAGGCTACACTTACGTGAGCCAAAAACAGCATGAGCAAAACAAACAAAAGCATTATCTCAAACATACTAGAGTCTCAGCAAAAACTTCACAGCCCTAAGTTTCCAGCCAAATAAGGCTACTTAGCTTCTGATCAAGCTCGGGAGACTCCCTCGATAACTTCTGGTGACAAGGAAAATAGGGGTGGCAGACAGAGGCTAATAAATGGGCACTGAAGGGGCCAATGTGGGCTGCCATACACAACGCCCACATCTCTGAGAACTGCTTATATAGACCCACCACTGTTGCTTTCGTCCACGCACATCGGTCGTAGGATCGAACTAACATACAAATTGGTTTGGCATGGTCTGTGTGTGTGTGTGTGTGTGGGGAGAGAGAGAGAGAGAGAGAGAGAGAGAGAGAGAGAGAGAGCGAGCGAGAGAGAGAGAGAGAGAGAGACTGTGACAGAGAGAGAGAGAGACAGAGACAGAGAGACAGAGAGAGATAGAGAGGGAGACAGAGAGAGACACAGAGAGAACTAGAGATAAAAAGACAGAGAGAGAGAGAGAGAGTGAGAGAGAGAGAGAGGGTGGAATAGATGGAGAGTGAGAGAGAGAGAGGGAGAGAGAGAGAGAGAGAGAGAGAGAGAGAGAGGGGGGAGAGTGAGAGAGGGTGAGAGAGAGATGGAGAGAGAGATACAGAGATACAGAGACAGGGAGAGACAGTGAGAGAGAGAGAGAGAGAGAGAGAGAGAGAGGGTAGGTGATGGTCGGAACGGGACGCATGCTGCTAATTAGGACGTCAGCCGGGCCGTTCTGCCGAAATAAACTCCAGACTCAATGCTTCCCCGTAAATGTCAAGAAGTACAATTATCTAGGGGGAGAAAAGCATGTCACGTGTTTGCAAGCGAAGCAGATTTTGTGATAACATTCGATAGATTTTACCCCAAAATTTGATTTATTCGAAAACGCACCGACTCAGTGGTTACGTGCCTTGAATGTGAATGGGAGAGGAGGGAGGGAGCTTGAAATGAGATAGTGAAGCTTTCATGATGATGATGATGATGATGATGATTATGATGATGATGAGGGTGATGGTGATGTTATTTATGATACAACTCAATGAATGAGATTCGCTCCGCATCTGCTCTCAAACTTATTAATCGCATGTTACGGACCAACTCAACAACGCCTGGTGAAGAGACCGAACTTGTAAATCATTCAGTAACAAAACAGGGAGGTAATTCGTGGGAAGCAGCGGGTCCCTAAAGCGGATCGATAATAGTGGGTTGTTCCCCTTGCCGGAAAAATTTCAATAGTAATCATTCTTAGCTGCCCCCCACTTGTGCTCATCTCGCGCCGAAAAGAAACAAAGAACGATCAATGTTCGGTACTGTAGTTGATTAACTGGGAGAAAAACGGTGTAGGTGGAATTGCTGCCTCTTCGTGGTTGCGTGCGTGGGCCTGGGGTTGAAAACACCTAAACACGCACACCTGTGTCAGTGAAGCGATTCTTGTTCCTGCTCATCCTGAACTCAGGTCAAAATGAGTTCGGCTCATTCTCTCCCTGACAGGATGCCTTGAGTCTGGCAAGGAAACCGATTTTTGTGTGTGTGTGCATATTTAGAGCTTTTTGTAATGTATTATTGATATAAGCAGATTCGCGATCGTCGATAATGATTTTTCATGGTGTTTTGTAATTTTTAAATTACAAAGGAATTGATATGTAAGACAGTTTCAAGCGAGATATTTTTCGCGGCTGTATTTACTGTGCAAACAACTCTAAATATGGCAAAAGTGTCACGTGATAATCAACCGTTTGGTTTCGGCGTTCACTGGAGCAGACGATTTTTTCTGTAACCAGTTGACAGTGATGAAACAATATATTACGGTCTCCTTCCGGCAGCAGTCCCAAAATTTCGACTTGGTTTTACCTTAGAACGATGTCTTTATCAAAACTGTGAAGAACAGAACGGAGGTCACTGTCAAAGTCGGCCAATCTGCAATCATTTTCGTCTCGCGAACACTGATCTCAAATTTAGATCAGTGCTCGCGAAAACCATATGGGAGAAAACTCTGTATGTTTGTTTTGATAGATTCGCGTAGTCACTGTAGCGTCCGGTCAGGGAGAGAATGAGCCGAACTCATTTTGACCTGAGTTCAGGATGGTTCCTGCTAGCTTTCAACTGAGAGGAAGCGACCCGATTTTCCGAGCGATGGAATGACAGAGTATTGCAAATAAAAGAAACAAACGGTTTTGATTCAAGAATCGAATGCACATTCACACAGTCTCACACAGACAGACAGACAGACATACTGTGACACAGTGACACATACACAACGTCACACACAAACACAAACTAACACACACGCGCGCACGCACACACGCACGCGCGCACGCATGCACGCACACACACACACACACACACACACACACACACACACACACACACACACACACACACACACACACACACACAGACAGAGACGCAAACAACAGAAAAGCAACATGTCGCGTAAGGCAAAATTACAACATTTAGTCAAGCTGTGGAACTCACAGAATGAAATTGAACGTAGTCCGCCGCTAGTGCAAAAGGCAGTGAAAGTGACGAGCCTGTTTGGCGCGGTAGCGGTTTCGCTGTGCTTCATAGCACGCTTTACTGTACCTCTCTTCATTTAACTTTCT
>NC_090248.1:46430223-46465373 GCF_037325665.1 Littorina saxatilis
TGGTTTGTGTCCCCGATGCGGCTGATGTCTTCCAGGTTGTCATAGCGACGGAGGGAACTGAAGGAAGAGAAGTCCATCATCTCTTGACCGTCTGAGCTGTCTTCCCCACTGCGACGCTCTGTCTTGAAGGCGAAGGGGTTGAGGATCGTATCGCTCTGGTCTTGGCTGGAGACAAGAAAGACAGATATATGGTTGTCAGAAGCTGAAAATTCAAACACTTTCCACAGAAGATCTGATAGAGAAAGGGAAGTTAGCGCTCTAAATGCATACATACATGTGTAATAGAGTAAGTGAGAGGTATGGGGAACCAGTCTCCTGGCACCTGAGAGAATAACAAGCATTGACATGAAGAGGTATGTATGTATGGGGCGATTTATATAGCGCTTGACGTTCTCTAAGCGCTTTACATATTAATTTCTGCCGTGTGAGATGGAATTTTTTACTCAATATAATCACGCATTCACATCGGCCAGTAAATCTCAAGCCAATTAAAGGCGAATATTTACTTTTCACGGCCTATTATTCCAAGTCACACGGGTATTTGGTGGACATTTGTATCCATGCCTATACAATTTTGCCAGGAAAGACCCTTTTGTCAATCGTGGGATCTTTAACGTGCACACCCCAATGTAGTGTACACAGGTGACTTTCATCCTCAGAAAAAAAATGAACAAAGTACAAGGCTGTGGCAGTCAGAAATAATTTTACTGTGTGGTTTTCACTAAATAACTCAGGAAGAGAGCAAATCCCGCAATAGTAAACCATTGCCAGCTATTACGTCCACGGCGAAAGAAGAGGACACTGTAGAAAGGGAAAGAAAGAAGAGGACACTGTAGAAAGGGAAAGAAAGAAGAGGACACTGTAGAAAGGGAAAGAAAGAAGAGGACACTGTAGAAAGGGAAAGAAAGAAGAGGACACTGTAGAAAGGAAAAGAAAGAAGAGGACACTGTAGAAAGGGAAAGAAAGAAGAGGACACTGTAGAAAGGGAAAGAAAGAAGAGGACACTGTAGAAAGGGAAAGAAAGAAGAGGACACTGTAGAAAGGGAAAGAAAGAAGAGGACACTGTAGAAAGGGAAAGAAAGAAGAGGACACTGTAGAAAGGGAAAGAAAGAAGAGGACACTGTAGAAAGGGAAAGAAAGAAGAGGACACTGTAGAAAGGGAAAGAAAGAAGAGGACACTGTAGAAAGGGAAAGAAAGAAGAGGACACTGTAGAAAGGGAAAGAAAGAAGAGGACACTGTAGAAAGGAAAAGAAAGAAGAGGACACTGTTGAAAGGGAAAGAAAGAAGAGGACACTGTAGAAAGGGAAAGAAAGAAGAGGACACTGTAGAAAGGGAAAGAAAGAAGAGGACACTGTTGAAAGGGAAAGAAAGAAGAGGACACTGTAGAAAGGGAAAGAAAGAAGAGGACACTGTTGAAAGGGAAAGAAAGAAGAGGACACTGTAGAAAGGGAAAGAAAGAAGAGGACACTGTAGAAAGGGAAAGAAAGAAGAGGACACTGTAGAAAGGGAAAGAAAGAAGACAAACAACCATCAAAAACCAAGCTACGGAAGTCAGAAATGAATCTACCTGATCATAATGCTAAATACTGCGGTAAGGCTAGCTAACCAATGATCATAAGGACGATCTTTTATTACATGTCATTAGCAGCCAGCCTAGGTTCGGTGCATTCGTATCCAGAATTTAGGTCAGAGATAGGTTGTTGGTCACGAGGTCCCGGAAGTCACGAAGGAATCTAGCATGTTACACTGCACGAAGGAAGATAACTCTCTGGTGATAATGACGACCATTAGTAGTTGCTTTGTGTGTGTGTGTAAAATCGGCTGTCACAATTTGTTGCAATCTCCGCCTGTCCTCTGGCAATAAGGGATACAGTTACGCAGCTCTGAGCTATAAACAATCAAGAATGAACGCCAGAACAGCAACAGCAGAAAAAAGCAAAATGGTACAAATTTGACATATATAATAACACGAAGGACCTCGCTGACCAAAACCCAATGCCCCCCCCCCCCCCCCAAAAAAAAAAAGAAAAAAAAAAGAAAAGAAAAAAGATAGAAAAAAAAAGAAAAAAGAAAAATAAAGTAAACCGTCCATTACCTGGAACACATGGAGTTGGACATGGAGTACATGGTCACGTCATCATCCTCCTCTTCCTCCTCCTCTTCACGCTCCATGTCCTCCGACTCTTCACGTGACCTCTGACGCTGGAGCTCCTCCCGCTGCTTGGCCAGCATGTCCTCCTGCTCAGCCTCCTCCACGGAGGGCGAGACGTCCAGGATGGGCGAGAGGTCGATCACCGGCGACCAGTCCGTGGAGGGGGGTCTGGCCTTCTGGCGCTTGCCAGACCCCATGTCGATGGACTTGGCTGCAGGGTCAGCTAACTCCAGCTCTTCGAGGTCTTCAGAGGTGGACGAGGCGTTGTCGTAGTAGCCTGGGGAGACTGGAGAAGAGGTAGAGTCTGTGGAGTCGACGGAGTCAGGAGAGAGAGGTTCCGTGTGGTGAGGGTTGAGCCCCGTGGCGCCTTGAGGGGGCAGGAGGGTTGTTGGCGACACGCTCATGGAGGTCAGGCAGTTGGTGCTGTTGGCGACGGTGGCGGCGTAGGTGGCGAGATCCATGAGGGGGGTGGAGTGGGGAAGGCCTGTCATCTCGCTCTGACCGCCGTAGTCAGGAGCCGAGGAGGAGGCGTGGGCGGAGGAGGGGGAGGAGGAGCAGGGAACGTGCGTGGTGGAGAACACCACATCTGCTCCGTAAGACTGCAGGGTGGAAGACCCGGTCTTGGCACCCCGGGTAGGGGGCATCTCAAACATCAACGGCTGACCGGTAGTGGAGGTGAACCTCTGCTCCAGCTCTTCGGGGGACTTGGGCGACAGTCGGTGACTTATGGCGCTCATGCTCATCTGGTTGAACCCCGCCCCGTCGTAACCCCCTGTAGCCCCCAACTGCACGTCGCACATCTCCTCCAGAGACATCTGCCTGGACGGCGGGGAGATGTCCCCGTACGTGAACTGCAGCTTGCTGTCTTTGTGCGACACGGGAGACCCTCGAGACTTCTTCCCAGGGTAGGAGTCCCTCCGTCGCGGCGAGAAAGGCGGGGACTCCAGACCCTCTCGCCAGCTGGGGCTGCGGGGCGGGGTGGGGCTGTTGACCTTGTTGCCGTCCACGAACTCTGAAGGCATGATGGCGTTGGGGTCTCGGAGCTGGTGCACCGGACCGTGGGGATGGGTCGGGGGTGGGTGGCTCTGGTGGTGGTGGTGGTGGTTGGGGTGGTTATGGGGGTGGGCGTGGGACGTGGCTGTGCCCGGTTTCTGCTGGTGGTGATGATGATGCTGTTGTTGTTGTTGTTGTTGTTGTTGTTGTTGTTGTTGTTGTTGTTGTTGGGCGCTGATGTGGTGTTCACTGCCTGCCCTGCTGCTGCTACCAGTGTCCCCGCTGTCTTTGCGATGAAGACCTCCCCCACCACCTCCTCCTCCTCCTCCTCCTCCGCTTCGATCGTCCCTTCTCTTGTCTTTTCTGTCGCCCACACACAGGGCCCCCATAGTCGTCGCCTCACCCCCTCCCCCACTTCTACTCATCCCTTCCTCCCCTGCTTTGCCCTCCTCTCCCTCCCTCTCCCCCTCTCCCTCCTCGTCAGACGTGGAACTGTGGGAGCGGGACAGGTTCAGGGATCTGGGTCTGTGCTTCTGCCGCCTGTCCCCGCGCTGACCTCCGTTGCCATAGTTACCAGGATCCCTGCCCCCTCCTCCTCCTCCTCCCTGCCCCGGGTAACCGATCACGCAGAAGTCTCGCGCGATCTCCTCGGTGCTGGAACCATCTGGACGACTCCTCTCGGAGGCGATCTCGTCGAAGTCCAGGTCCGAGGCCAGATCCGAGAAATCGTCAGACTCGCTTTTGGGTAAATTGGCCCCTGGACCTGAAATGAAAGAAAAAGATAAACATTAAAATAAGCACACGGAATATTTCATTGAGTATGTGGAGAATGAAAGATGTTTTGGAGGGTGAAATTCGCTTTTTGACTTCTGCTGCTTGTTTATATTTTTTATTTGAGGGAGGAGACTAGTTCAAAACAAGCATACTGACAATTTAATTGAGTAGGTTTTGAGGATGAAAGTTGATTTTTCACTCATACCACTTGTTATTCTTTATTATGCAAGGAAACCACACGTTCTCCTCTCGCTCAATCTTGTCTTCTGACCTAGACACCGTGTTCCCTTTGTTATTCTGTCTTAGATTTTTTTGTTTGTTTGTTTGCTTAACGCCCAGCCGACCACGAAGGGCCATCCATATCAGGGCGGTGCTGCTTTGACATATAACGTGCGCCACACACAAGACAGAAGTCGCAGCACAGGCTTCATGTCTCACCCAGTCACATTATTCTGACACCGGACCAACCAGTCCTAGCACTAACCCCATAATGCCAGACGCCAGGCGGAGCAGCCACAAGATTGCCAATTTTAAAGTCTTAGGTAAGACCCGGCCGGGGTTCGAACCCACGACCTCCCGATCACGGGGCGGACATATATAAAAAAAAATGTCCACCAAATACCCGTGTGACTTGGAATAATAGGCCGTGAAAGTATATACTCGCCTAACACGCTTGAGATTTACTGGCCGATGTGAATGCGTGATATATTGTGTAAAAAATTCCATCTCACACGGCATATTGTAAACGCCATGAGCCTCCCTCTGGGAGGTGCGTAGAAATACTCACTAATAAATAAAAATAAATAATAATCGTCATTTCATGTAATCCTTTCCTGTAATCATATGAGCTTCAAGGGCTTCGTTTAAACCTTTCTTTTCATTCTATTGACTAAAGTGAATGCCTAGTCTATTTGAATGTCAAGATTGTCCTCTGTTCGTCTGCATTATTTTATTGTTATTGTTTTGGTTCGTTGCAACAAACGCGGTTACAAAAAAACAACCCAAACTTTGTAGCAATAAAATCGATATGTCAGGAAAAGGTCACTGTCTCCAACAACTATCATTATCTCCCTTAATTTACGAGACAAAAACACAAAAAGCCACATGGGCAAACTTTAGCACATACAGCCGCGCAGACACAGCTAGTTTACAGGGCCTGACATTTTGTGACGTAATTGATTTTACGACACCACCCAGATTTGCTTACAGCGGTCTGACAGGCGCAGTGGCCTAATGGATAAGGCATCGGCCTCCTAATCGGAAGGTCGTGAGTTCAAATCCCGGCCGCAACCGCCTGGTGGGTTAAGGGCGGAGATTTTACTGATCTCCCAGGTCAACTTATGTGCAGACCTGCTAGTGACTTAACCCCCTTCGTGTGTACACGCAAGCACAAGACCAAGTGCACACGGAAAAGATACTATAATCCATGTAAGAGTTCGGTGGGTTGTAGACACACGATAACACCCAGCATGCTTCCCCTGAAAGCGGCGTATGGCTGCCTGAATGGCGGGGTAAAAACGGTCATACACGTAAAAACCCACATTGCAAAATCATGAGTAAACGTGGGTTTGTTTGTTTGTTTGCTTAACGCCCAGCCGACCATATCAGGGCGGTGCTGCTTTGACATATAACGTGCGCCACACACAAGACAGAAGTCGCAGCACAGGCTTCATGTCTCACCCAGTCACATTATTCTGACACCGGACCAACCAGTCCTAGCACTAACCCCATTATACCAGACGCCAGGCGGAGCAGCCACTAGATTGCCAATTTTAAAGTCTTAGGTTCGAACCCACGACCTCCCGATCACGGGGCGGACGCCTTACCACAAGGCCAACCGTGCCGGTCAGTAAACGTGGGTGTTTCAACCCATGAACGACGACGAAGAAGACGAAGAAGAAGAAGAAGAAAAAGAAGAAGAAGAAGAAGCTTACAACGATCTGAGAACATTGTTTGTGCGCGTCGCAGCCCAGCACTTGCCTGGCAGTGACAATACCGCAGGCGGCGACCACACATGCAAGGCAGTGCGAGCTAAAATCGATGGCTGCAAGGTTGCAAGTAAGACCGGTAGTATGCCACTTGTGATTATATTTCAGACACTCCACCTGAACCAATTCGATCAATCGTATCATACCTCGTGGTGCATCATAACCTGGGGAAGTCTCAGAACAAGTAGAGCCACAGCAGATTTTGCATCTCAATGAATATAACCTAGAGAGAAGAGCTTGAGTTTTGTGTGAAACATAAACCCGAACCCTTTAGTCCCTCAGAACATGCACGGTACATTTAGAGCTAACTTTCGTTAGCGTAACTTGATTCCACTGTAAAACAGGAATGCATAGCTACCTTGTACTATGAAACAGGTAAGCACAGTGTAAATATCAGGCAATGAATGTCTATGGTCTGTACAAAGGGCCGAGCAAAACTAAACGAGACATTTCTCAATACTTCATTATTGAACTTATTCGCTGGCTCATTAGTTAACTTTTTGATTAACTTAATGTGTAAAGTGTGCAAAAAGAATGTTGCCGCACAGTTAAAATATCTCAAGGATGCCCTCGCGGGGTAATAAGAATTACCAACACTTCACGGCAAACGCACGCCGATAAACCATGGTGTGCTTTTTAAGACAGAAAAAGCCACTATATTTCACAAACAAGATCAAGACGTTCCATAAAGAGAAGCAAGCATTTCTCGTGGTTCACAAATCAAGCAAAAAAATCTCGTCAAATCGATCTTGGTGCTTTGAAATAATTATAGTGTCACACGATGGGGTTTAATGGCATTTCTCAGACAGATGAAGCATCCTATAGGCGAAATATTACAACGAAGTGAATGTGATTCCTGAAATCGACAGTCGGAATAAGAAGGAACCTCGAAACGGAAGGTCAACCTGAGACTGTTGCGGAATCCAAACCAAGTAGACCTACACTGCCAACGTGTCAAAAGCACAACAAAATCCAACAAGAGGCGAAGCCATCAAGGCTCGCGTAAGAAATCGACAAACAGTAACACAAACTCAATCACACACACACACACACACACACACACACACACACACACACACACACACACACACACACACACACACACACACACACAGAAAGAGCATAGGTGAAACTGTGCAAGAAAGCGAGACACTAGATCTAAATCTGTCTGTCTGCATGTAGCCTACTTACAAGGACACGACTGCCAACTAGTCTCGGCGCGCTCAAAATAATAATGACCGAGACTGTCAGTACTTCCTTCGCGTGACGTCTAACCCTCTTACGTCATAATGTGACGTCAATGTAATGTGACGTCTTCAAATGTTAGAGTTTCTACCACAGACATACACACGCACAGACGCACGCACGCACGCACGCACAGACAGACAAAGTTACGATCGCATAGGCTACACTTACGTGAGCCAAAAACGATAGAATTACATAGTGGAAGGTTTAATGAAAGATGTCAGAACAATACTATCGAAAATCCACGAATTTCGAGCTCCTTCTCATGCATGTAGATTTTAGAAATCAATATCATTTTTGCTGTACTAAATCGACGATAAAATGTTTCTTCTGTTCCTTTTATTTTGAATCTCTCGTTATTACTATTTCCGCCCACTACAAAGACCATTAGGTCTACGACCAGTAGGCTAATTGTTTCTTTTTGTCTATAACTAAACGATCCAATTACTAACTTCTTTTTGTGTGGAGACTGTTGTGGCGTTTGTGTTTTCTATACTAATGGATGGTTATGCAAAGGACACAGAGTATAAACAACAAACGGATCGTCTTTACTCGTGAGTAAAATATTAAAGTAAACATCAAAGACTCGTCTTGACTCAGACGTAAACTCAATGTCTAACTCAAAGCAATGAATGAAAAAGTACTCCTTTTTCAGCTTCAGGCATGGGAATTGATAAAAGTAGAAAAGGCTGACATTTTGTAAGTAATATTAAAGTCGACGGCGCGAAGCGCCTAGCCTTACTAGGGGGGTCTGGGGGCATGCCCCCCCCCCCCCGGAAAAATGTCTCCAAAGAACCCAAATTGTCAAATTCAGTTTTCATAACCATTTTTGCCTCCCCCGTTTATTATTTCGGCGGACACTTTTGCCTTTTCGGCGGAACGAAAATAAAATTCGGCGGAAATTTGCCTTTCGGTGGACAATTCCCACGCCTGCAGCTTGGACACTTGGAAAAAACGACCATGTGTTACACTGAACACAAATCCGAGATTGAAAGGGCAATTGCACTACATACACACGCATTTCTCCCAAAGGTAAGTTCAGAAGAAATGTATGAAAAGCGATTGCTCACAACATGCCTAAAACTACACATTCAGAGTCGGTCTATCAATATGTATTTCTATAAGAAAGAATCGCAGCATTGCTACCCATTCAAGATAACGCACATCAACCTAGACGAAGAAATAAAAACAACTACACCACAAGTCTCCAAAGATAGCAAAAGCTAGAAAATAACGATTTGTAACCACCCTGCAAGAAAAAGGACACCTTCGTCAAGAACGCAACGTTAGTGCAGAATGAAAGCCAAACTGGTAAGGGGCTCCGCTCACAATCATATGTAACTTCAGCAGGACCGACGACGCACTGCACATTATCCCAGCCCGCTACACGTTGCATGAAAGGAAAACAGGCCAAGTACTCGTCATAATCCCTATCGCGGCATAAATAATAGGCAGTGCGTCGTCTGTGCCGCTGAAACTGCGCAGGTATATTCTGCCCATAAACAACGCAAAAATGCATGCAAGCAGCCGCTCAGAAATTCCATGCACGCTGTCAACGATTTGTCAACAACGTCACAAAAGCACCTGTTCCCGTTTTCATCAAAACAGAATTCAGTTGATGACTCTGTAGGCAACTCTTCGTGCTAAACTCAGTGCACAACGCAGCACGTGAATGCATTTAAATGCCAAACGATTTGTTCTACACAATCAGAAGTCGAGTTGATACAAGCTGAATACGCGTAAAGATGGTAATTTATGTCAATGTCCAGCCAGTGGTAATTTACAGAATTGTAGTAACAGGTCGACGCTGTTAAATGTCAAAGGGGGAGACCGAACGTCTAAAGTAGATGAACACAAAGGTTGGTGTCGCTCAGAAAATACCGACAGGAAAAGAACGTGTTTCCATGACAATTGAGATCCTGCGTGAAAAATAGCTCTGTTGACCTAGCAGCTTGTCATCTTAAAACAAGAGAGAGGGAGAGAGAGAGAGAGAGAGAGAGAGAGGGGGGGAGAGAGAGAGGTACAGAGAGAGAGAGAGAGCAAGAGAGAGAGAGAGTGAGAGAGGGAATGACATAGAGAAAGAGAGAGAGAGAGAGAGAGAGCAAGAGAGAGAGAGAGTGAGAGAGGGAATGACATAGAGAGAGAGAGAGAGAGAGAGAGAGAGAGAGAGAGAGAGAGAGAGAGAGAGAGAGAGAGAGAGAGAGAGAGAGAGAGAGAGAGAGAGAGAGAATTAAATTGAATTGAATTGAACTTTGTTTATTGAGGGTAACAGAATAAGCAATGTAAACATGCTTTTTTTCATCCGGCCCTCGCCCATTGAGGGTAACTCGATTAATAGCAAGAAGAAATAGAAGTCCTCATTGCATTATGTAAGATCATGTTTCAATACAATTATAGAGTATTGATATTTTTTCAGCTGTACAATAGTATAGTAGTGCTTACAGGTTTCGAATGAGAAACAGCATGTAGTGTTCCTTGAATGATGTTTCATTGACTTGCATTTTAATTATATCAGGAATGGAGTTCCACAATAGAGCGCCAGAATAAGAGAGACTTTACTTATTTGTTATATACATGTTATGTAGACTATAATATATACAAATATATATATACAAATAAATCTACAAATATACCAGAGAGAGAAAGAGAGAGATACAGACAGACAGACAGACAGACAGACAGACATATATAATTATATTCAGACAGAAATACTCAGGCTGACAGACAGAGACAGACAGACAGACAGAGACAGACAGACTGACAGACAGACAGACAGACAGACAGACAGAGACAGACAGACAGAGACAGACAGACAGACAGGCAGACAGACAGACAGGCAGACAGACAGACGTAGACAGACAGACAGGAAGGGCAAAGACAGACCGACAGACAGACAGACAGACAGAGACAGACAGACAGCCAGCCAGCCAGACAGACAGACAGGCAGACAGGCAGGAAGGGCAAAGACAGACAGAGGTTTTTGAAAGAAACAATAATGTCGGCTACGTGACATTTTACATTCATTCATGGTCGACGTTGTTATGATGGGACCTGACACGATCAATCTGGTATTTAAAGCTGTCACTAATAATGAATATAGTTAGTCCAACGGGGCTGATTACTAGCATTGTCACTTGAAAACAGAGACGTCAACAGTATGTACGCACAGACACAAAGACACAAACACAAAGACAAAAACACAGTATATGGAGATTCTTCCAGCATCTGATTTTGAAAGAAAGCAAATTCCAGCTCTCATTTGTAATGCATGTTACCGACCATCAGGGTGGGTTTTAACATCTACCAACAGTTCAGTTTACGAACAGAGCAATACAGATTCATACAATACGTCTACATAACATTTTGCATACTATAGAATAAAAGCAAAACACAAAAGCATAATACAAATGAACAAAAGCACTAAACAAACAGACACACACACACACGCACACACGCACGCACGCACGCACGTGCGTTCTGCAACAAGAACTGAATTCATGTGGCTTTAAAACACATGATGTTTTCATCGAAATAACAATTCCAGATTGGACGGTAAACATTGAACATCCTTACCTGACGTTAGCTATACAGAATCGATCTGGCCACAGAGAAAACTGTCCGCTTTCTACTATACACTATACGAAAATAAAAATCAACGACCAGACAACAAGAACCAATTGTCAAAAGAATAACTCAAAAGAATGATTTCACCTACGGTTGCAGCGTCGGTAAAGGTTTTTTTCGGCACAAATGCTCTTTCTCTCAACTGAATTTCAATGACAGCGGAAATGCACGTGAGTCTATCTATATTTGGCTTTAAGCAGCTTCAACGGCAACGACCTTGTTCCATGTTTGGATTGTGTTTATTGTTAGTTTAAAATTGCAATATTTGCAGCAGGAATTGTACCATATTGATTATTTAAGTCGACGTGCATTCGCTCTTTGTCTTCGCTGAATTAAAATGGCAAACGTGCGGCTGAATCAATGCTACGTTGTTGACAGAGAGAAGCAACCTTCTTTCCTTGTCATGTTACATTTTGTGTTCTGTCTTTTCGTTTTCGAGTATTGCCCATTGAAGTTTACTATTGCATCAATTTGTGTTAATATTACTGAATTCATACCGACACATGACATGGATACACATCTGAGCAGCTACATTTGACGCTGAAAAATCTGAGATTGTGTTTGACCTAGACATAGGGAAATCTTGGCTAGTTACAATTGACATGGACGCATATATATCTGAGCTTTTATTTGACATAGACGTAGGAAAATAGAACCTACATTTGACATAGACTTGATGAAAACTGCGATACGTTTGATGTAGATGCAGAGAAAACTTATCTAAATGATAGTATATTTCACATACATGTAGATAAACCTGAGACACATTTGACATAGACGTCAAGAAATCTAAAATAAGTTTGAAATACATGTAGAAAGCTCTGATAGACATTTTCCATTCGCGTTGGCAAACGGTGATATTCAGTTAGCGTCCCAAATGTGACCCTCCACCACGAAATGAGTCGCATGTCACCTCGCGCGGTTCTGCGCTTGGCTTAATATAAGTCCGGGGAGTGTCTGGTAACAGTGTGAGGGTCACCTTAGTCACAGGTTTATAACTCAAACAGTTTTCGCTCTTTTCTGAAACGGGTTTCACCACTGGATAGAGCATAAAAAACTCTTTAGGAAAATGTAAAAATATGAAAATCATGCAAAAGTGACATGTGACTCATTCCGTGGTGGAGGGTCACAAATATCCTTTTATACCTGAGTTGCTTACACTCTATCAGTACCTATAGCTGTCTGGACGAAATAAGAATCAAGTTCTTCAAGGTACTAATTAAAATAAGAACACGTGACTGCAGGTGAGGAGAACTATAGAACATGATAACAATTAAAATGTACTCACAAGAAATATGGACAATCAAACATGTTTGTCCATGTTTCTGATGAGTAAGCTACATTTTCATTTTTATTTTGTTTTACTAATTAAAACCTTAAGTTCACGTTACTAATTATAACCTTTTAAAAGTAAAACCTCACAAACCGCATGGTGACACATTTCAACGTTGCACGAAAAGCGCAGAAATCCGTTGTGTGAAAAGCATCACCTCAGAACAACGCACAACATGAACAATTTACCTAGCTGTAGCACTCAGAACTGAGACAAGTAAGCATGCAGGTGCCCAGATAGGTGCGCACGGCGACAAATGAAGAGTTGTCAGGGTATACAATCCACCCGATATATACATCCGCTGCTGTGTGACCGTTATTATCTGTACACCCGGCTTGGAAAACGAGATGTAGTGCGTCGCCCTTGGCAACCGGTGAAAAAAAGGGTTGGTGACAGATTTGCCAGAGAGTATGGCGGTCACTTCCCTTATTTCGTTGTATCTTTCTTCACCTTTATTTCGGTTTGAATTCCATCGCTTGTCGAGAACTCTCATTCCATTTCCTTCGTTCCTTCCTTCGTTCCTTCCTTCCTTCGTTCCTTCCTTCCTTCCTTCCTTCATACATCCCTCTCGTCATCCTTTATTCTTTCTTTTTCTGTTCTACTTGTGCTCGTGTTCACACTTGTTTTTGTGTCCATTTCTCCACAAAATCTATCGTTTGTCAAAAGTTCTCTTTTTACATTTAGTCAAGTTTTGACTTTTTTTTTTCTAAACTCCGTCCTTCCTTCCTTTTTTCCCTCGTTGTGTTCATGTCTGGCCAAACTGTATAGCTTTCCCAATTAAAAAAAAAATCAGTTTCTAGCCTTCTTCCTTTCACCCAGCTTTCTTCATCTTGCGCAACTGCTCATTTCTGCCTCAACGAACAGCAGACGCTTATCAATAATTCTCTTGTCATTTTCTTTCTCTCTTTTCAACTTAACTTCTATCTGGTGTTACGTATTACTAACATCCTAAGTCTTCCACATTTGAACACACTTTTTGCTACCAGTTGTGAACACTCCCTGGAATCTATATATATATATATACGACTTGTGTCTGTGTGTCTGTGTGTCTGTTCGCGATGCACGGCCAAAGTTCTCGGTCGATCTTTTTCAAATTTGGAGACCGTATTCAGCTACACCCCGGACACAACCTCATCGATGAGATATTTCAACACATGCTTTCAGCGCGCAGCGCTGAACCGATTTTGGTTTTTCTCTGGATCCATTCCCAGTAACTCTTCCTTATCTTCTCCAGTGTTTTCAGCCGCGTTTATCTCCCTTCCTCCGTGCGGTGCGCCGGCAAAGCCGGGTCCCCGGCGCAGCCGGGTATTCGGCTCGACTTCTTCCCGGCGCAACCGTACCCGGCGAAGCGGGTATTCATCTAGTATTATATAATTCTACTAGCAAAAGTAGCACACGTTGTAAACTATATGTGACCCTCCACCACGGAATGAGTCACATGTCACCTTTGCATGATTTTCATATTTTTACATTTTTCTAAAGAGTTTTTTATGCTCTATCCAGTGGTGAAACCCGTTTTAGAAAAGAGCGAAAACTGTTTGAGTTATAAGCCTGTGACTAAGGTGACCCTCACACTGTTACCAGACACTCCCCGGACTTATATTAAGCCTAGCGCAGAACCGCGCGAGGTGACATGTGACTCATTTCGTGGTGGAGGGTCACATATTTCGTCGTACGTATTACTTACATTCTAAATTGAAGTGTTCCACGTTTGAACACACTTTGTGTTACCAGTTGTGAACACTGCCTGGAATAAAATATTATTTTACTTGCCAAAGAAGCCCATGTTGTAAACACTATTCCTTGTTTACCATGTGTGCTGCTTTTGTCAGGAGATTTATGCAGTATGTAACAAACTGCTTGAAAAAAAAATGTGTTCAAAAGTGTAACACTTCAATTTACATTGTATGCCTGTAGATGAGATAAATATTTGCCAGATTATTAGTTTACTCTTCTAGAGAGGCTCATCTCTTCTCCGGTCAAGTATGTGCCAGGAATCGTTACTTTCGCTTTGTAAAGTCAGTGCTCACAATCCAGTGACATTACTGTAGTTGAGGCAGAAGACAACCATACTCCCATGAGAAAAAAAATCTACAACACATCGCATATCGGTATCTGATTCGCACTGAGATCTACATACACGAGATATATATACACGATATATGATACCGTCAAGATTGTGAAAGAACTCAGCCCACTCGACGTCAAAACAAGCAGTGTGCCCGAGTCTGCCCGAGGCAATTGAAAGAACAGGTGGGCGGGGATGTAGCTCAGTCGGTAGCGCGCTGGATTTGTATCCAGTTGGCCGCTGTCAGCGTGAGTTCGTCCCCACGTTCGGCGAGAGATTTATTTATCAGAGTCAACTTTGTGTGCAGACTCTCCTCGGTGTCCGAACACCCCCGTGTGTACACGCAAGCACAAGACCAAGTGCGCACGAAAAAGATCCTGTAATCCATGTCAGAGTTCGGTGGGTTATAGAAACACGAAAATACCCAGCATGCTTCCTCCGAAAACGGCGTATGGCTGCCTAAATGGCGGGGTAAAAAACGGTCATACACGTAAAATTCCACTCGTGCAAAAAGCACGAGTGTACGTGGGAGTTTCAGCCCACGAACGCAGAAGAAGAAGAAGAAGAAGAAGAAGAAGAAGAAGAAGAAGAAGAAGAAGAAGAAGAAGAAGAAGAAAGAACAGGTGCAAGAGGAAGAGGAGATTATACTATTGCAGCACTCCTCTTGACAGGTTCTTTTTCGGTGGTTAGCAGTTTCAAGTATAAGAACAAAGATGTATCCTACATACGTGAGAGAGACACCCGTGAGATAATAATCGTTCAAATCACACGTGTGTATATCATGTAAATGAGGTCATGTCAAGCAAGTCTGGCAGGGACCTGTTTTTCCACTGCTTATGAATCCAAAGTCACCGAGACAAACGTCATTATAGAAACAAAAATTGCGCTCGCCAATTACCCTCGATGAATCTTTAGAACTAACACGTCACGCCACACTTTCAGAGTGACGTTTCTTTGCTTTGACGTAATAGATTGCACGAGATCGAGGTTCCAAAACAAGCGTCTTCAATTTAGCTGCCTCGACTGCAGGACATTTTCAGGAAAATACACGTAAGTACAGTATGTAGGATAAACAGAATACTACATGGCTTGCTGTGTCGTGCCAGATTTACACTCGTTGCCTTTTCAAATAGTGAACAGCTCGCTTTCGCTCGCAGTTCAATATTTAAAAAAACAACTCGTGTAAATCTAGTACGACACAGCAAGCCATGTAGTATTCTCTATATATATGTGCTAGAATGTTATTTTACTCTTATAGACAGGTTCTTCTCCGGTGGTTAGCAGTTTCAAGTATAAGAACAAAGATATATATGTGCTAGAATGTTATTTTACTCTTATAGACAGGTTCTTCTCTGGTGTATGAGAAAGGCTAGCAAGCATTTTCTATCCCTAAAAGTGGCGAGTATTTTACTCGCCATGACGTGTAGAAACTTGTAACTAGCGAGTAAAAATGTTCATCTATTCGCCAAAATAATGCGCGTAAAGTTGCTGAAACAAATTGTTGGTTTGGCTAGTAAAGTTTGCTCTCTGGCTAGTACATTTTCAGAATCACTAGCCAAAGGCTAGTTCACAGTTTTGTGGACTTTCAGGGCTGAACACTCATGTCCCTATTTGAAGAACACAAATAAGCATGTTCCAGACTGTTATTTTACTCTTCTAAACAGGTGTTTCTCAGGTTTCTGAGGAAAGTTGGCATTTTCTAGTATAACACTCATGTCCTTATTAAAAGAACACATCAGGGCTTGGAAACATGAATACGCACATGCAGGACAAATAAATATTTGTTGGGTAGCGCTGTACTGTGTGGCAGCTCGCTTTCCCCAGTCAGAAAGCAGCCCGAATTTCCATGGGGGTAACCTCACAGGACTATATGAAATCTAATCTTATTTTATCTTACATAATTATTATACATGAGCCAGAATGTTATTTTACTCTTGTAGACAGGTTCTTCTCCGGTTTATGAAAAAGATTGGTCATTTCCAGTGTAACACTCATGTCCCAATTTGAAGAACACATATGTTATTTTACTCTTCTATTGACAGGTTTTTCTCTGGTTTATTAGAAAGAATGGCAATTTTCCAGTATAACACTAATATATGTCCCTATTTAAAGAAAACATATCTTATTCATGTGCCTTTACTTTTATAGACAGGTTCCTCTCCGGTGTATGAGAAAGATTGGCATTTTTCAGCATAACACTCATGTCCCTATTTGAAGAACACATATAGCCATGTGTCAGACAGTAATTTTACTCTCATAGACAGGTTCCCTCCGGTTTATAAGAAAGATTGGCAATTTCCAGAGTGCAGCTCACAGCCTTCGTTTTGCGTTTTTGTTGCAGCTGAGTGCATTTACAGTTCAAAAATCCTCCTATGGTAGTAAAACAAACCCAAAACTACCCAACGACGACATCTGTGAAGCTCGACAGTTTCTTGTTCACGCGAGTGCATAAATTAACCTAGTTATTACGTGGTGTTTGGTCGGAGTTCGATTCAACTGAGTGATTCCGGCTTCCATTTTTTTTTACACAAACTCATGATGACGTCTGACATAGTTTGCTTAGTGACGTGTCTTTTTGTGCATGATGTGGTGATCTACCTGATCTAAATTTAGATCCAAAAATAGGCCAAGACCAGCCGGGTCCGAGTACGAAATTAATTCGTAAAAAAAATCGCAGTTCTTGACTCTTTGGGTGCAAGTCAATGAAACTTGGTAGTTCTTCTAACGGATAGCTGCCTGAGGTATGACTAAAAGCCCCAGGGGCTCCGTGCACCTGGATTTGACAAGTTCAGTACCTTTAACATTCATGTCCCTATAAAAGGAACACAGATAAATATATGCCAGACTGGAGTCGCTATTTGAAAGGAATCTGTCACCACAGGAACTTGTTATCAGAAAAATCTTAATTTAAATGCGAATATGCTTCGGTAGACTTGCCGATGCCACGTATGTTTGATAGAAGCTCCGGTGCTTTGTATAACTGGAATACCTTAAGCTCTCTGTCGGAGCAGCTGCCACTTATGGCCCTGTTTCATTAGCACCGTTACAACTGGTCAGTGACGAGATGACAGCCTTCGCGACTGACGTCTCTTTGCTTAGTGTTATGCTAACTCGGACAGATTCAGTTCTCTGTCGGAGCAGCTGCCAGTTATGGCCCTGTTTCATTAGCACCGTTACATTTGGTCAGTGACGAGATGACAGCCTTCCCGACTTGCGTAACCTTGCTTAGTGTTATGCATAACTTGGAGGCGTCAACCGAGCCCGCACAACTGGCAGTAGATAACATTGCCTGATATTGTGTATGCTGGTGTTGTATTCTAGCTGCCATAACCTCATGCAATCCTTTGTCATTGCCAGCAACTTATAAAAATACATAGTTTATTTTGCTGGTGCGCCTACTTGAGTCTCAAAGCGACAGTTAACTACAACCAGCGAAATATCTTGTTTACCCATATAATTATACTGCAGTTTAACACATAACATCCATCAATCAGCTATTTCCTAGAAAAATCCAATTGTCAATGGATTGACTGTTTGAATTTTGAGAATCAAGGACAGACAAACAGACAGAGAGACGGACTGGCAGACTCATTTACGCTGTGTTTTCCTGTCTCTCAGTTATACTCAAACCGACAAAATATCCGTTTTAAAAATGCAGTCACAACAACTATGTCGCTGAACCATCATTCACAATTCACTATTGTTTATCGTTGTATTATTGTATCATGTTTGATTTAATAAAACATTGTTTAAAAAAAATTCTAATTTTGCTTCTAGCCCTTAAATCCTGATACCTTATCCACCCCCTCATCGCAATATTTATTTCTACTCAACCAAAAGACATCAGTATTATCATGCAATTACAACTAGCGGCCGTAAACTACTAATTCATTTATTCAAAATCCTGCTTTTGGTTCTACACCTTCAACCTCCCCCCCCCCCCCCCCCACCCACCCCGGGCCCCTCCGCCTCACATCACACTAAACCACAACCCAAGGAATGAGATAATTGAAACAAGGGCCATCGAAAAGCCAAGTACAGAAGGGGACATGCTTAGAAGTGCCAGAGGAATCAATTTCACGAGGATTTGTGGGAATCAATTTCACATGCTCGGAGGAGGAAGAGCTCTTAAAAAAGATATGCTTGGAACACTTCCAGCGAGCCAAAACACGTTGCCATGCATTGCTGCTCGAGTCTAAATCAATTCGTGAGTGCGCTTGCTAAGAGCCTGTTAAATCATGCCACTCCAATCAAGAGAACAATAAAGTGCTCAGGGCCATAAACAGCACTGGGGCTAGATCGCTTTACAAGAAAATTAGGCAAAGGATGGATAACCCCAAGAGTATTCAATCAACTGCAAGCTTTGTTATGAGATAAGCATCGTTGTGATAGAACTGTGCGTGTAAAACAGGGCTGCAAAAGGAAATTGGAGGAAAGACAACAACAAAGATTTGGTTTAAATTACAATGAAAATTGTACTGTTTTCTGTTCAGCTCTTCCTGGTACTAAACGTCTGTGGCATATTCATTTTGAAATGTGCACCATTATGTTTATTCGTGTTAATTTTATGCGTTTATTGGGAAAAGGAAAATACGCTCTTGTCTGAGTTCGGGTCCTACTTTTTCGCTTATACATTGTATTCATTTATGTTTGTGATATTTTATTTAAATAATAAATCGTATTTCAACCAAAAGTGTTATTTTTTCTCTGCGGGAAAAGAAGGGACGATAGTAAGTGACTGCTGTTTCTTTTATTTCTAAAGTAACATTTTGATGTATACTTGGCACGTGGCAGACAGACATGAAGAGACAATCTCTATCATTACATTATTTGTCTTCCTTAGTTCGGCTGGATCTATTTTCGAAACTTTTTTTATCATTCTTAATTTGCAGCAGCAACAACAGCATAAACAAGCCTAACAGATTGACTTTGGTTCCATCACAATTGGTACCCTTTATAGATATATGCAAGAAAAACGATAACAAAAAAACACCCGAACTACACTTTCAAAAATCAGCAAATATAACCATGCCCATGAAGCATAACAAACATTATACCTGGGGTGAGAAAAAAAAACAAAGAAAAGAAAAAAAGAAAACTCTCTGGAGCTGTCACGAAATGTTATGAATATATATAAAATATTGTTACTTATAAAAACTGACATAAAACGTCAACATTCTGAAATCAAAAGAACTAAAACCGGATTTCACAAACAGATACGTGGGGTACTGAGTTGAAAAGAGCAATAAGCTGTATTGTTAATTAACAACTCTTCTTACATGGGTTAGAGATTTGAACTACTCTCGGGCCAGCTTTATGAGGGCGGTGCCCACTTCCCTCCCTCGCTGCCTTTGCCTTCCCCTGTCCGAAATAGGATATCAGGTACCAATTTCCAACTAGGTGGACTAAAGAGCGTTCGGAAAGTCGGGTATTTGTATTTGCCCCCTAAAACAAAGCAGTTGAGATATCTTACATCTCGTTCGGCTGCGACCAAAAGTGATTAGGCCAAAACGAAATATATGTTGGTTTGGGGTAAAAGTGACCCAAAAAAGTTAAGGTCGGTAGGTCGGCTTTCTTAAAATAATTTTTTAAATATAATTTAGTCGATTTTAAAGGGGGTTACTTCCCTTAGTCTCGGTATGGTTCGCAAAATGTGCCAACAGTTTTAGTTTTTTTGAGAAATGAAAACGAAGTTTTAGGGTCGGCGGGAAATCAATCAATCAATCAATCAATGAGTCTTATATCGCGCATATTCCGTGGGTACAGTTCTAGGCGCTCTGCAGTGATGCCGTGTGAGATGAAATTTTATACGGCCAGTAGATTGCAGCCATTTCGGCGCATATTTACCTTTCACGGCCTATTATTCCAAGTCACACGGGTATAGGTAGACAATTATTAACTGTGCCTAAGCAATTTTGCCAGGAAAGACCCTTTTGTCAATCGTGGGATCTTTAACGTGCACACCCAATGTAGTGTACACGGGGGGGGGGGGGGGGGGGAGGTTCGGACACCGAAGAGAGTCTGCACACAAAGTTGACTCTGTGAAATAAATTTCCGCCGAACCTGGGATCGAACTCACGCTGACAGCGGCCAACTGAATACAAATCCAGCGCGCTACCGACTGAGCTACATCCCCGCCCCAATATATGAAATAATAAGGTCGGTCGGGTTACCCTAAACCAACATATATTTTTGTTTGGCCTTATGTGACTACCTCTACCTTTACCTTACACGGGTAAGCCACAAGGGTACATTGAACCGTATCTATAACTCACACTAAGTTGGAGATCTGGGTGGCCGAGTGGTAAACGCACTTGCCTCGGAAGCGAGAGGTTGCGAGTTCGACCCTGGGTCAGGGCGTTAGCAATTTTCTCCCCCCTTTCCTAACCTAGGTGGTGGGTTCAAGTGCTAGTCTTTCGGATGAGACGAAAACCCGAGGTCCCTTCGTGTACACTACATTGGGGTGTGCACGTTAAAGATCCCACGGTTGACAAAAGGGTCTTTCCTGGCAAAATTGTATAGGCATAGATAAAAATGTCCACCATATACCCGTGTGACTTGGAATAAAGGCCGTGAAATGTGAATGCTCGCCCTAATAGGCTTGAGGTTTGCTGGCCGATGTGAATGCGTGATATATTGTGTAAAAAATTCCATCTCACACGGCAGAAATGAATATTGTAAAGCGCATTGAGCATAGATATGATTATGCGCTATAGCAAATGTCCATTATTATTTATTATTATTATTATTATTATTATTACTAAGGTTCCTGCACGACATTCTTTATTTCCACGAGCATTCATCTCAATTCATATGCTCCAAGTTTCCACAAATGGAATGTATGCAGTTTGCAGAAATGGTGATATATATAGGTTACACACTCCGAGTTCTAAATATCGTGCATATTTTCCCTAGAGTCGATTTTCAGGTATTACCGAGCCTCTGGCGAGGTAATACCTGGAAATCTACCCGAGGGAAAATATGCACGATATTTAGGACGAGGTGTGTAGGCTTTTTATCCCATTACTCCGACGTTTTCATTAAAAAAAACACCACTTTTTGACACAAACTCTGCGAGTGCCTGTTTTCTGCTGGCCAAACCTTCAGCGACCGTAAATCGTGTCATCAAATTCATGTGCGAAACGAGTTCCTTTTTGTCTTTTTGGTAAACGCGCCATAAAACGTCTGCTTTTGTATTTAGTCATCAATACTGCTTAAGAACACGAATTACAGAGATTGCGCAGTTCAATGCCTTTGGAACTGTGCAGTTACAGGGACGTAGCACACCTAATAAAAGTGGTAGGGCGGAAAAAAATGGAAGACAAAATGCTGAGACAGCTAAGGAAATATGGGGCTTACACTACCGCCCCCCCCCCCCCCCCCTTCCCGTCCCCTTGTAATGGTCTAAAAAAGAAAGAAAACATGATGCGATTTCGTGCCTTCTGAGCTCAGTTCCATCTAATCATCTTTCCATCCTCCACCAAACAACGGGCTGGTGAATGTATCAGTGATTATCAATCGACTTACATTTATATCTAAATTCCGATACGTTGAATGTGATGAGCACTTACTTCAAATGACTTTCGTCTTCATTATTGTCTAGTGTGTTAAAAAGCAAGGATTGACAAACTGGTTTACTTCTAAACAAGCAATTTATTGATCCGTCCAGCCATCAACATTGGCAGCCTGAGTGATGACTGAAAAATAGAGGGATTTGTCAGAATATTTTTAGCGCGTTTTCGATCCATCACAACCAGGATGCACACTTGTGTCCATTGTTCAATTCTCTCTCTACATGTTGTTTCATGTGACACTGTTACCCCCACAAGTTACTGTGTTACTCAATTGTTATGGCGTACTTACGGTTGACACACAATCACTCACCCCTCAGTCTGACCCCAGCTTCACACACAGAATATACAAAACATTTCTTACCTCCATTGTTTCTCATGGGAGCAGACGGACGAAGAAGCAATTTTCACTAAATTGGCGCCAATACTTTTATGGCCTGACGGAACTCGTCACGTGTGACGTTCTCGTCAAAATAAGACGTCATCCTATTCCAGCAGTTGACCAAGACTAACACACACAAAAAAAAACCAAAAAAACCGACCTTATGCCATCGCGTGAATACTACGTGGGGTGTTCTGTTGGTAGATCTCTCTCTCTCTCTCTCTCTCTCTCTCTCTCTCTCTCTCTCTCTCTCTCTCTCTCTCTCTCTCTCTCCCTCTCTCTCTCTTCTCTCTCTCTTCTCTCTCTCTTCTCTCTCTCTCTCTCTCTCTTTTTTTTTTTTTTTTACGGAAAAAGTGGTCGGGCGGTCGCCCTACATGCCCTACCGGGTGCTACGTCCCTGAGTTACCGGCCGGTTTCAGTCGGTGACCCAAGTCGGTTGTCAGAGGCATTCGCCAAAAAGACTGCGAGTGTGTGATTTTACAAGCGATGATGATGATTGCTGAATTTGTGCTTATTCGAGCTGTTGTGCTTCAATGTTCAAATTTGGATTACTTACTTCTAGCTTCAATCGTCATTTAGGTGAGCCTTACTTTGATGTCTGTCGTTCAGTCTTAGGCCAGTAAGTTATCTGTACTGTACTGCGGTAAGCTTAGTTTTGTTCTGCTGGTCTATTCAATGTAGGTCAAAACTTGTAAATCTATCTGCCTGCATGACCTGAACCTAGACACCGTTGTTTACTTTAAAATTGAAAAATAACACACACAAGATCCGACCTTCTTCGCCACCTTTTATTTTAACCGTATCTCCAACTTTGTAAGTGGCAATTTCCATGTTGCTGGTCAACTTGATCAGTAAGCTTAGCCGGTGATAGCAAACGACAGATCTGCAGTAGACGACAGATCTGCAGCAGACGACAGATGGGACAGCCTTGTTCTGTTGAACCAGATTTAGCAATCAATGCTCTAAAAGCGATAGCAAATGAACAAAACTGTAAGCATACTGTTTTAGTTTAATTCTTATTTCGTCGCTCAGGATTTTGAATCAGGATTTTGTTGTCGGAATTGATCTAAGCGGTTGCCTATGAAGAGTAGAGTTGTGCGCCTTGAATGTCTGTCTCTATCGCTCTCTCTCTCTCTCTCTCTCTCTCTCTCTCTCTCTCTCTCTCTCTCTCTCTCTCTCTCTCTCTCTCACCGCTTCGGCCAACTCATAATCTTCACTCAGCTCTTTTCACCCCAGCAGATTATGTGTATTCTTTGTTGTTTTCTTTATTTCTTCAATGTTATAATGTATGTAGATCGTTAGCTAAACGTGAGTTCGACTTTTATACCGCAGAATATTTCAATCGTTTTGCTAAAGAAAGTATAGTCTCCGAGTCTCAAGTTAACGATAAATATGCAGATGACTTCTATAAATTATTCAATAGTACTCTGAGATCAAAGACAATGACCAATGACAGGTGAGATCGAGACTCGGTTGTGATGGATTATCCATATGGTTGTGATGGATTATCCAGAATAATCACCTCCTCAGCTAACAGAGACAAAGAGGCAGGTCATGGGATAATGGTGAATATTAGCTGTGACCTAATTAATCAAATTGAAACATACACTGAATTTATTGTGAAATTCCTCCTTCTGCATTTGATTTTTTTGGGGGTCTCGTTTTCTGTGTTAGTTTCGAATATGCTTTCAAAGGCGAACATTCCACAATTCTGTTGTCTTGGTCATGGCGAGTGAGGGTCTCTTTTGTTTTTAACATTGTGTGTATCATCAGCAGTCAAAATGTATTTTAGATTATTATAAAAATGAACATACATGTACTAATAATGACCAGAAAATCAGTTACTATGAATAGGATGAAAATAGTATACGATCAATAAGCATTGCATTACTAAAGCTAGCACACTCAGTTTTAATGTGTGTGTGTGTGTGTGTGTGTGTGTGTGTGTGTGTGTGTGTGTGTGTGTGTGTGTGTGTGTGTGTGTGTGTGTGTGTGTGTGTGTGTGTGTGTGTGTGTGAAAGAAAAGAGTGCAGGAAGTGAATATATCTTCCAAAGCATGCAGGCATTTCAGATGAAAATCATTAGAAAAAAGCAAACGCGTTGCAAATAAAGGCACCAAAAAAAGCAAGCAGCATTCCATAAGTAAGAAATGAAAATCAACTTCTACGAAGCATTCAAAGAAACTGGATGCAAGACTAGGAATCAGAGATTAAAAAGGGTCAGCAAGGGATATAAAGCGAATAATATGATGGAGTATAATTATAAGCTCAGGCAAATCAAGCGGCACTAACTCAAGGAATACAATATGGTCGCTCAAGCAAGCAAAGTAGCAAATTCCAAAAAAGAAGGTTATGTAAAAAATATAATCACCGCAAGGCCCCATCATATACATGAGTATTCCTGTAGCAAGAGGGAGAGAAAGAAAGAAAAAAATCATTCAGACAGCAAGCATATGCATAGAGTTAACAGAGTAGACAAGTTAGTCATTTCAAAATCTTACAATGCAACGCAAACGTATGCAGGATGTCATTAGCATAACGTAAGACCAATCTCTGTCAAATGATAAGGATGCACAGAATAGTTACACATGAAACAAAAAGAAATGAGTCAGATTAAGCAACAGTTCAGAGAGATTTTCAAACTTATCCTGAGCATCACAATTTTTTTTTCTCTCAATAAAGTGGACATTTCTAGTAGAATTTTGTGTAACTACGGTACCTGATCTTTCAACTAAAACATATACGAAACGTCGAGTGACTTGTATAAATTGAAACAGTAAAAAACAACTAGCAACTCAGCAAACGTTTATATCAACACCAGCACTTTTACCATGTCAACCACCAACCACCATTAATACTTGATGCACCAATCATTAGTTCACCTGGAACCACTAGGAAAAGGACCAGAACAGACCAAACATACAAAGCAGATCACATCAGACACACATACCAGATCAGATCAGACAAAATAATCAAATCATAAAGACAGATTGGAACATGACAGACATACCGGATAAACAAGTTACAACCCATCAGAAAGAAAAAATTCAGAACAGATCGAACACAAAGATAATACAGATTAGACACAAAGGTCAAAACAAATGAAACACAAAGATCAGACCAGATCAGACGCAAATGTTCAGAAAGGAGCAGACACAAAGTTTAGGTCAAAACAGACGCAAAGATCAGAACAGACTCAAAAGACGGACATTCAAAAGAATAAAAGTAAACAGAGACAACAAAAACAGAGGTATACATCACTTCTTCTTCTTCTTCTTCTTCTGCGTTCGTGGGCTGAAACTCCCACGTACACTCGTGTTTTTTGCACGAGTGGAATTTTACGTGTACGACCGTTTTTTACCCCGCCATTTAGGCAGCCATACGCCGTTTTCGGAGGAAGCATGCTGGGTATTTTCGTGTTTCTATAACCCACTGAACTCTGACATGGATTACAGGATCTTTTTCGTGCGCACTTGGTCTTGTGCTTGCGTGTACACACGGGGGTGTTCGGACACCGAGGAGAGTCTGCACACAAAGTTGACTCTGAGAAATAAATCTCTCGCCGAACGTGGGGACGAACTCACGCTGACAGCGGCCAACTGGATACAAATCGAGCGCGCTACCGACTGAGCTACATCCCCGCCCCTATACATCACAAAATGATGGCACTATAATTCATATCTGCCACATGTGGTGCTATATCCCAACATTTTTATGATGGCGTACGAACATCCTTTCTGGCGGAACCAGGGAGAGATAATCTCTTAAGTAAATGTGGCGATGAATACTATTATGGGCCACAAAGAACAAAGTTTATGACCTTGACTGTCATGACAAACTTAAAATGGCGCAGATGATTTCACCAAAGTCATCTCTTGTTCTGTGTACTTTGATCGGGAAGCCAAAGAAAGGAAAGCAAGACTTTCGTTTAACTGTTCGAACGCAAATTGCTGCCCAAAACGGCCGCTCTTTTGAAGTTTTCCAGGTATTTCTACCACTTATCACGTGATCCAAAATACCACGCCTACCCCCTTCTCTCCCGTTTAAAGTCACTTTTCTACCTCTTCACACACACGTACATATCGCTCACTTTGAACTATGGCCCAACTGAAGGAAATCAACACTGTCGTCAAGCGCAAGTACGGAAGTATTGAAAGCAGACGCTCTTCTCAGTTTTCATGACCCTTTAGCCACCACTTCTAAAATGCCCCCCCCCCCCCCACCCTTCCCCCATCCTCCGATCCACACACACACACACGTTCATTTTGGTCCCGAGGACACCCTCTACCTCTCCTCACAAGACCTACCCCCCCCCCCAACCCCTATTATCTCCCCTTCACCCCGCACCCCTGATTTCGATTCACACACAAATCCATCCCACCCCACCACGCTTTTCCCTCTCCTCCTACATACGATTCATTCACACACACGTACATATTGCTTCCGCGGACCCCCTAACCCCTTGTCAATGGTTTCATTCACTCGGACACACAGCGCCAGGGATCGAACTGCCCACCTCTTCTCCCGTGCAAATTTGATTTCCAAAACGACTGAGTGTTTGCGCTGGCACACGACACACGCACACCTAAACCCGCGAGTCAGCGTTTTCAATCGGCAATCGATACGGTGCCAGTAGGGTGGCGAGCGGGGCGTCACGCCTTTTCCCTTCCCTTCTGATATCCCTTTCCTTCCCTTCCCTTTTTTTCTTGCTGCTTCTTCCCTTTCTCCTTCTATCGACTCCCCCCCCCCCCCCCCCCCCCCCCCTTCTGCCTCTCCCTGAGCTTCAGCCATTTCCGCTTCTGGATTGTTTGACCGCCCACCCTTCACCCCTTCTTTCTGTTCCTCCTGGTTTAACTATGCTCCTTTCTGATCTCCTCCTCCTCACCCCCCCCCCCCCCCCACCCCCGCTCCTGCTGCTTCCCTTTCTTCCTATAACACCCTCTCCCTCTCCCCCCTTAGCTATTTCCGGTTCTGAATTGCCTCACCGCCCACCTTCACCCCTTATTTCTGTTTTACTCTGCACCTTTCTGATTTCCTCCTCTAACTTCTTTTCTTTCACCTCACAGTGGCCAGGGGCCAGTCTCTAAGGATCGCAGTGAACAGACTGACAGTCGGTCGACTGCTTCGTCAACCGACCGTGGTTGCTCGACGGGCCACCGAAAAGCGCGTTTCATGAGTGAATCACCGTCACCCGCGGACAACCGAAGTCGACCGACTGTACAGTAATCCGAATGGCCAAGTCGAGGGTTAAATTTAGCAACATTACCACTTCCGTTTGCTCATTCGCACGTGGAAATGGCCGATTTCAAAGACAAAACTAGTCTCGGCCCACTCAAAATAACAATGACAGAGACTTTCAGTAATTCCTTCGCGTGACGTCTAACCCTCTTACGCCATAATGAGACGTCTTCAAGACATAACCCTGACTTGTCTCCTGGATTACTGCGTCATGATAGATACATTTCGAAGAACAATCACAAGGTTTGGCTCCCAATCCAAAAAAGTGTGAACATTCTGCCATTGACTGTGCGGATAATTACATTTTCTTTTGGTTTACCGCAGTAAGCCGAACACAGTGTTGGGGGGAGAGCATCACCGTGTTCGGCCGACTGAAATTTTGTTCGTGAAACCCGACAACGTCGGATTACTGCGGTTCTCTCGGACAACTGCAGTTGGTCGACTGGGAGCATCTCGTTATTCCCCCGTATCGTTACTCCCCCGGCTCGTTACTCCCCCGGCTTGTTACTAACCCTAACCCTAACCCTAAGGGGGAGTACGAGCCGGGGGAGTAACGAGCTGATCCCGGTTGACTGTGTTTCTGGCTTATGAAACTGGCCCCAGGGGCCGGTAATATGAACAGCGTATTTTGGACGGTCGAGCAACCACAGTCGACTGTCAAGTCAGTTGACTGCAGTCTGCTGACCGGCCGTGTTTTGACGGGTAATATGTGCAGCGCGGTAGCACTGACAGTCGGCTGACTAGACAGTCAGCCGCTCAGTGGTATTTTTAGAACATTACAACTTCCGATGTAAACATCGGTCCTGTTTTGGCGGTACCGGTATCTAAATTTCGGCGCCGACCCTAAACTTTTTTTTTTCCAAACTCAAATTTTTTTAATTTTTTTTGGGTGGTAAAGGACAGGGTGAGAAAATTTGATCATTAAAAATCTGAAAAATGTAAAAAAAATATTGTTTTTATAAAACGATCCAAATTTACGTTCATCTTATTCTCCATCATTTGCTGATTCCAAAAACATATAAATATGTTATATTTGAATTAAAAACAAGCTCTGAAAATTAAATATATTAAAATTATTATCAAAATTAAATTATCGGAATCAATTTAAAAACACTTTCATCTTATTCCTTGTCGGTTCCTGATTCTAAAAACATATAGATATGATATGTTTTGATTAAAAACACGCTCAGAAAGTTAAAACAAGTAGAGACACTGCGGTCGATCGACCGAAAAAGGTGCCTGTAAGCCCAACCGCAGTCGGGCGACTGTTTTCAGTTGGACCGGCAGTTGTTCGCGCTCATATTACTGACTTTTGCGGTTCAACGTCGACCCACCGTCAGTTTCACGGTCAGCCGACCGATGACTAGCTACATATTACCGGACCCTGGTTTACTACTCCTCTTGTTCTGCCTCTATTCCTGCTGTCTTCCTCACCCCTCACCCCCTAACCCGTCTTCCCTCTCTATTGCTTCTTTGCCGCCCCTCCTCCCAACCCCACCCCTTCCGAATTACCTGCCCTTTTCCCGTTCTGCTTTCCTGATTGCTCAAGAGCCAGAACACAGTTATAGAAAGCATATGGTGTACTTGTCACCGAAAGCCGAAGCAGAGGCAAAGACGGCAAAATCGTGCCCCAGCCCGCCCCCCCCCCCCCTCCCCCCCCCTCCATCCTATCCCTTCCGAATTGCCTGTCCTTTTCTTTTTTCCCGTTCTGCTTTTCCTATTTCTTCCTTCACCCATTCGTTATCTTTTCTCCTCTTCCTTTTTTCCTTCCGCATGTCTTTCCCCTTTCTTGTGCCCTTCCTCCTCCCAATTGCCTGTCCCACGCAGTCTTGATCTGCTTTCCTTATTGCTTCCTTCCTCATCCTATACCTTCCTGTTCCTTCTTTCCTTCCGAGTGTCCTTTATACTCATTATCCCCTTCCTCCTCCCAATTGCCTGTCCCATTCCATCTTTCTGATCTGCTTTCCTTGTTCCCTCCACTTCCTTCTTTCCAAATTTCCTGCACCATTTTATTCCCCTTCCTCTTCCTAATTGCTCGGCCTTCCCCCTCTTCCTCAGTGTTTAGCTGGAACGGCTTGCTTTTTCTCTCTCTCTCACTCTCTGTCTCTGTCTCTCTCTATCTCTGTATCTCTCTCTCTCTCTCTGTCTCTCTGTATCTCTCTGTCTCTCTGTCTCTGTCTCTGTCTCTGTCTCTCTCTCTCTCTCTCTCTCTCTCTCTCTCTCTCTCTCTCTCTCTCTCTCTCTCTCTCTCTCTCTCTCTCTCTCTCTCTCTCGAGGGCTGGATGTAAAAAAGCACCTGTTTGCTTATGCCATTACCCTCGTTAATAAAGAATTTGTACGTCATTGTCAATTTCTCTCTCTCTCTCTCTCTCTCTCTCTCTCTCTCTCTCTCTCTCTCTCTCTCTTTTTTTTTTCTCTCTCCATCTCTCGCTCTTTGTATCTCTTTGTCTCGCTCTCTCCCTCTCGCTCCCCCCCCTTTTCTCTCTCCCTCTCCCTCCCTTACGATCATTGGCGTGTATTGGGGGGGGGGGGGGGGGGGGGGGGGTGTATGTCGTTTGGGGGCGTGTTTCCTTTTTAAAATTTTCTTTACGAACAAAAAGCAGATGATTTCTATTAAACAAGTCGCGTAAGGCGAAATTACTACATTTAGTCAAGCTGTGAAACTCACAGAATGAAACTGAACGTAGTCCGCCGCTTGTGCAAAAGGCAGTGAAAGTGACGCGCCTGTTTGGCGCGGTAGCGGTTGCGCTGTGCTTCATAGCACGCTTTACTGTACCTCTCTTCGTTTTAACTTTCTGAGCGTGTTTTTAATCCAAACATATCATATCTATATGTTTTTGGAATCAGGAACCGACAAGGAATAAGATGAAAGTGTTTTTAAATTTCGAAAATTTAATTTTGATCATAATTTTTATATTTTTAATTTTCAGAGCTTGTTTTTAATCCAAATATAACATATTTATGTGTTTTTTGAATCAGGAAATGATGAAAAATAAGATGAACGTAAATTTGGATCGTTTTATAAAAAAACATTTTTTTTAACAATTTTCAGATTTTTAATGACCAAAGTCATTAATTAATGTTTAAGCCACCAAGCTGAAATACAATACCGAAGTCCGGCCTTCGTCGACAATTGCTTGGCCAAAATTTCAATCAATTTGATTGAAAAATGAGGGTGTGACAGTGCCGCCTCAACTTTTACAAAAAGCCGGATATGACGTCATCAAAGACATTTATCGAAAAAAAAAGAAAAAAAAGCCCGGGGATATCATTCCCAGGAACTCTCATGTCAAATTTCATAAAGATCGGTCCAGTAGTTTAGTCTGAATCGCTCTACACACACACACGCACAGACACACACACACACACACACACACACACACACACACACACACACACACACACACACACACACACACACACACACATATACACCACGACCCTCGTCTCGATTCCCCCTCTATGTTAAAACATTTAGTCAAAACTTGACTAAATGTAAAAATGTAAGCCTAAACTCTTCAATCACTTAATTTCCGCTGGGGATAATTAAAGATAAATCGTCTATCTCGATACTTGATTGGAATAGGAATTTGTTAAAAATCAAGCCGCTTCTGGGAATATTCATAGGAGAAAACTGCATTTTGACAATCGATGTTAATTAAAATAAAAAGTGTTAAAAACAGAGCCTAAACTCTTCAATCGCTTCACTGGCCACTGCTCTAGTGATAATAGAAGATGAATCGTCCATGCCAGTGCTCGAACAATGCGTTAAACGCTAAAGACAACCCCAATAAGACCGTCAAAATAAAAAAGTCGTCTTGGTGATGATGATATTGTCTTTGTAAATAAAAAGGCAAGATACCAAAGTTTGATGAAGCAGGATGTTGTGATGCTGATGGTGACGATGACGATGATGGCGATGATGACGGTAATGAAGATGACGAAGACAGTGATGGCTCTGCTGCCGACGCTGTTGACAGTAAAGATTATATTGATGATTAAAACATCGTTATTGATTCTGATTTTGTCAATGATGATACTAATGATGATGATGATGATGATGATGATGATGATGATGATGATGATGATGATGATGATGATGATGATGATGATGATGATGACGACGACGACGATGATGATGATGATGACGATGACGCCTACGCCTACGACGACGACGACGACGATGATGATGATCATGATCACGACGATGATCTATAGAAAGACACACGGAAACAGTAAAACGAATGGAGACCAACTACTGAAGATGTTTGAAGAGATACCCGCGCTACATTTAATCAAGCTTCAGTCATTAATGACATTATTTTCTCCTTCGGGGGTCCCTGGCCATTCTCCCGACCGTCTGAATGACTTCCAGACTCACATAAACTTAAATTGGATGCTGTTTTTGTGGTGTTGTTGTTGCCTTTTTTGTCTTTTTTAAAAAGAAGAAAAGGAAAATTGCCTTCAAGCAAAGCAGGTGAAGAGATGGATTCAGCTTTGAAAACGTCGCAGGTTTTTCCAAACAGACTTTGCATTAACCTTCTAAAGAAATGCTGCAAGGTAAGCCCATACAGTTACTCGTTATTGCAAACTTTGTTTTCTTAACATCAGCACTTATCCGGCGGCAGAATAGTTGACTTTTTGAAAACTGATCAGACTCGAAACATAGAGACTCGACATAGTGCGGCTTTAGCTTTACATAACGAATAACTTGTTGAGTGTACCTTTGAAAGATTAATACATCACGTGCCGTCATTCCTCACTTTGTCATTACTATCCTGGACAGTCAGCGTGTGCCTGAAGAAGAATTTACCAACACAGATTAATATATATATTTCTGTTGTGTTTTCTTTTTGTTTAGATGAATGCAATGTCTGATTTCAAAAACATTTGACGTGTTCAAAGCTTAATCCACATCTGCACCTGTTTTGCCCACATCCCTACACAAGGCAAATTCCGCAGAAAAAAACCCCAACAGCGGCGCAAAAACAGCACTTGATTGCATTTGTCTCTTAATTTTGCGCGGCACAGGTGTAAAAAAGCAGATTACTGCTTATTCTACACAGTAACACTACTCGTAATTTAAGAAATGTCATTGTAATTCGCCTTCTCTTTCTCTGTATCTCTCCATGTCTCTCTGTCTCTCTGTCTCTGTCTCTGTCTCTGTCTCTCTCTCTCTCTCTCTCTCTCTCTCTCTCTCTCTCCCCTGTCGCTCTCTCCCTCTCTCTCGATCTCCATGTCCCTGTCTGTCCGTCTGTCTGTCTCTGTCTGTCTGTCTTTCCATCTGTCTTTCCGTCTGTCTGTCTGTCTGTCTGTCTGTGTCTGTCTGAGTGTCTGTCTTTGTTTGTCTGTCTGTCTGTCTGTCTGTTTGACTGTATGTCTGTCTGTCTGTATGACTGTCTCTATGTCACTGTCTCTCTCTCTCTCTCTCTCTCTCTCTCTCTCTCTCTCTCTCTCTCTCTCTCTCTCTCTCTCTCTCTCTCTCTCTCTCTCTTGTAAAAAAAAACCCACCCCTCTGAGTAAGAAGATCCCGAATGAAATGCAATACACTCTTTTGTTTTTGTTTGTTGGCTGAAACTCAACCCAGGCCCACCTAAAGTCCACGGAAAACTACTTAGACTCGAACCATAAACAGTTAACTGTCTTTCTAGACTATTTTCTGCACGCCAGCTTGTTATTTTGGAGTCCAATGACTTTCACGAATGGTATTTCACACACCCGTACTCTTGCCCATTATATACCAAGGACTTTGTAAATGGTATTTCAGACAACTGTAAATTGTACCCATACGCCCCTGTCACACTTGACCGGATAGAGCCTCCGAACGTGAAACGGATGGCATATTTGTTTATCCGTTGGCAAAGTGGTCAGTCCGGTAGAAAAATCCAAACCACGGCCGTATTTGCACCGAACATGGAACGGTTGAAACGTACCGGTAACGAACATGTAACGCACGGCTACAGTTCAACCAGCCAAGTGTCTCCGAATGATTGACGAACAACAAACGAACATGAACCGGCCAATCAGAACGCGCACAGGATTCATTCCGGACAAACCGAACACATAACGGACATCAGATTTGGAAGCTTCCAAGAACCTTTTTATATGCCCTGGGATGATCAGGTTCTTCCGGTAGTCAGTTCCTCCCCCTGTAGTTGTCCTGCAGGTATTCTGTAGGTATGCTGTATTCATCAGTTCTGTACATTTTATCCGTTTTTCAATTCGTTTGTCAATTCGTCGTGTCCGGTGTTTATCCTGCAGGCATCCCGTGTTTGTCCGTTAGGTGTTCGTTTAAGGTCCGGTTAATGAGTGGCGTATGCGTTCAAGTTCCATCTACGGACTGGATAACGTATCCCCCCCCGTACACCTTCAGCATATAAACGAAGGAATTACGAACACTGACAGGAGATATACAGGACAGATCGGACATGCGCAGGACAGCCAACGAATATTCTTGTTCGTCACTGTCCGTTTCAAGTTTTGTGCATGCACAAAACTTTCTAACGGATGCAGGCGGACACACCGCACATCACCTGACATGAAACGAATGTTCCGAACATAAAACGGACATAAAACGAACATAAAACGAACATTGACGAACATCACCGGATAAACAAATATGTCATCCGTTACACGTTCGGAGGCTCTATCCGGTCAAGTGTGACAAGGCCTTTTAGTGTTTGATTTCATGTCAATTATATTCCAAGGACTTTGTAAATGGTATTTCAGACACCCGTAAATTTTACACATGGCATCGGTGTTTGATTTCATGTCCATTATATACCAAGGACTTTGTAAATGTGTATTTCATACAACCGTAAATGATACCCAGGATATTAGTGTTTAATCTCCGATGTCTAATATAAATTATATTCCAAAATGGCATCTCGGTGCTTCAGACAACCATAACTTCGACGACTGACACTGAAATTCAATCTGAGGTTTATTAAATAGTCGGTGCCGGATCCTCCCTTATTATGCACTGTTGAATAATCTGACATTTACATCACGAAATGCGTATCGTCACGCTCATAAGATAATTGCCTATGTCATTTTTTGATGTTTTTAGAAAAACGCAAAAAAACTTCTTTGGTTTCTGAACAGTCTGCCTATCTCATTTTAGTTATAAGTTAAAAACTGCCTATCTTGAGCTGTTACCACGGGATAGACGTGAGATAAAGAGCTGACAGCAACATTTTCAATCAGCAAAACTGCATAACAACCCACAAAGAGCTTTTGCATACCTTCACATTTTCAAAACAAGTCTTCCTGTATCATAAAGAAAAAGTGCCTAACTCAAGAAAGGAGATCGGCAGTTTTGCTTACGTTACCGTGGCAATGGCTTCCGATGGTCTGAGAGTTTATACTCTCTAACACATGATAGATACCCTTCCAGTAGCTTCTCCTGTAGTTTCACTACAGAAATATCTAACACTGAGACAGGTATTTTTCTTATGAGTGTGACGGTATGCAAATGTTCGGTAGAAATTGTTCGGTGTTACTCTTTTGAGCGCGTATTCCGTTTACGGCTAAGCACAGGTGGGAGGAAGAACACCAATAATAATGTTTATGTCGTCTTTGCTAGCACCTGCAGCCTTGCTGTCAGTGTGATATGTCAGACGGGTTAAGAATAAGAATAAGAATAAGAATACTTTATTATCTCATAGAGAAATTCAGGCGTGGTACATAACAATAATACAAACATGACATTGTTTTTACATAAGACATATAGCACTATATAACAGGGTAGGTTATAAACACACCTCCCACATACCTCTCTGG
>NC_090248.1:46465573-46485573 GCF_037325665.1 Littorina saxatilis
CAAAAAAGCCGGATATGACGTCATAAAAGACGTTTATAAAAAAAAACAACAAAAAAAACCCTTCCTGGAATATCATTCCCAGGAAGTCTCATGTCAAATTTCATAAAGATCAGTCCAGTAGTTTAGTCTGAATCGTTCTACACACACACACACAGACAGACACACACACACACACACACACACACACACACACACACACACACACACACACACACACACACACACACGCACATACACCAAGACCCTCGTCTCGATTCCCCCCTCTATGTTAAGACATTTAGTAAAAACTTTTTAATTAAAAAATAGAGCTTGTTTGAAACAGGTAGAAAGGAAGAGTTGATATTGCAATATCTGTACGTGGGAATGTGGTGAAAAAGAGTGCTAAAAGTAGTAAGTCGGCCTCAGATCCATTTCAAATATTTATTGCAGAAAAACAAAATACAAATTAAAAACAAAACCACAGAACCATTACCAGGTGTCATAGGAATGTTTGAAAACAATAGTTTTAATTTTACACTGTAAATACAGGAATCAGAATTAAACACCTCAAATTGGCACATGCATAATGAATCACCTGGAATTGCAACAGGGAGATACTGAAGTAATTGGAAACAAACACTTGAAATTGACAGAGAAACAATTGAAAATATATTACTGACATGAGCGTACAATATTTTAATGGAAGTGCATTTTTAGCACGAAGCATCCGCAGGAGGATGGACTAACAATTACATAGTGCCACAAAATGTGTACGGACATTTCACAACCGTGCATTATTAGCACAGAACACATACATGGGGGCGCACAAAACATTATTGTACCATGATGATGATCGGGATTGTTGAAGATCTTTTCTTGTGCAAGGCGCCCCTGTATGACCGCAACTGATCCAACCGGCCGCATCTGAACAAACGACGTCGAAACGGCGCGAAACACGTCCTCTCGGTTGGTCTCGGATTGACTCGGCTCCTCTCGGTCTTTTTTTGTGTGTGTCTTTTTTTCTTTTCCTTATGGTCGGAGTGGTATATTTATGTACATCTTAGATTAAAAAACACACCCGAAAGCTGTGTTTAATCGTTTCGCGTAAATTGTACATTTTTTTTCAGCTTTGAAATTGTTTTGGCTTGGAGAGTCAGCGCGCTTTGGCTTGGAGACTAATTCTCCACAGGCACGTTCTTCCCAACCACAGATACCAGCGTCGTCCGCGACGCTGGAATAAGAACATAAATTTATTTTACAATCTTAAGCCCCCTCCCTTACGCCCACTCTCGCATCACAAATACTTTCACTTCGACCAGACCAGTAACGCATCAGTCATTCACTCTCTCCTCACATATTCTTCCCTCGCTTTCTCAGGCTAATTAGTCCGTCTCCTGAAGGACTTATTGCAATCAACAACATCTATTTTATAATATTACTAGATGATTACCCGCTTCGCCGGGTACCGGCTTCGCCGGAAAGAAGTACTTAGAGCCGTACGCCGGCTTCGCCGGGTCCGAACAATGGACCCGCCAAGCTTAGGTCCGTCCCAGATTCGTGGAATGGGAACAGCACGAAAATGATTCAGTGGCCATAATGCCATTCCTGACCATATCGAGTCCCATCCTTGTCGACGAATGTAACCGTGTTAATCACCTTTGGAGGCGAACTCCACTCAAACAGGATTGAGCTATTTAGAGCTTATCTCTAAGCCCTTTTGAACTGTTATGGCTTCTCAAAAGAAGGCCAGTACATACAAATACACAAAAGCCGCCAGACCACATCACAAACAGAACTGAACAATCCACAGGTGTTGCCCACATAGAGACACACACACACACACACACACACACACACACACACACACACACACACACACAAACACAGAGAAGCCGTATATATAGAGAGATAAATGACAGTGTATTTTTCGCGTGGCTATAAATTGATTCGACCTTTGCACTTTTACAGTGAGGATAATTTACGCGTCCAATTTACGTTCTGGACACTGCGGTGACCTTCTAAAAATAGTAACAGAACGCCGGGAATATCCGAAGATGCCCCCTCATACTATAGTGCACCATACAAAGGAAGGGAGGTAAACGCTGAAAACATGGAGAAGATAAGGAAGAGTTACTGGGAATGGTGAAATGAACAGAAAAACCAAAATCGGTTCAGCGCTGCGCGCTGAGAGCACGTGTTGAAATATCTCATCGATGATATTGTGTCCGGGGTGTAGCTGAATACGGTGTCCAAATTTGAAAAAGATCCACCGAGAACTTTGGCTTTGGTGTGTCGGTATGGGGGCCCGGGTAGCTGAGGTGGAACCAAAATCGGTTCAGCTTGCTAGGGGGGTCCGGGGGCATGCCCCCCCGGAAAATTTTGAAAAAAAGGATGCAAAATGGTGCAATCTGGTGCATTCTGAGGATGATCATTACCAGTTTCAGGCAGCAGATTTTGTCACTGATTATAACCCCCAAAATTGAAACTCAATGTAAAATAAAGAAATGCATACCTCATTCAATATTTTTATATTTTTATATTTATAAGGTGGGTCCGGAAACCCTAGAACCCCCCCCCCCTCGTCCGCCCCTGGGCGGGGTCAAGGGGCAGAGCCCCTTGTGGGGGTCAGGGGGAAGCTGATGGGTAGGTCATATTCTGAGATAAGAAAATGGTCGCTCTTTGCATGAAACGGCATAAAATAAGCAATAATAAAAAATGTTTTAAATAAGTAAGGTACATGTTCAGGCTAGGGGGGGGGGGGGTTGCGCAACCCCCATAACCCCCCCCCCCCCCCCCCCCCCCGGTAGTCCGGCCCTGCACACACACACACAAAACAAACCATATAGAAAAACAAACAAACACACACACACACACACACACACGCGCGCGCGCGCGCACGCGCTCACTAACATCTTGTGCACACGTCTACATCAATTCTACCCTCTTCTCATCCCCACACCACACTCACACCACCTGCCACACGTGTTTGTGGTGGTGGGGGGATTGAATCTGTCCAACTTTCCAACTTTCTCACCAAGATAAGGCTTTGTAGGTTTCTGCTTCCTCTTGTTTCTTCCTTTATTTGGTGCCCTACCCCCCCCCCCCCCCTCATACCCACACCCACACACAAACACACACCAACCCTCTTTCTATTCTCCCGACTCTTCCAAGCTTATCAGTCAAGCACGGAATGTCAGTGACAATGCCAGCCCTCCTGCCACGGTCACCAGAGAGTGTGGCCTTCGCTTCCAGAAGCTGGAACATTTCCTGCCACCCCTCCGTCCTCTGACAGACGAGAGGCATCCCTTATCCATTTACAGTCGACCCAAGGGAGGCGACTCGTGGATCACGGGGTTTCTCCCTTGTTTCGTTCTTTTCTTCTGAAGATGAAAAGGCTTGAGTCTTCTGCTTTTGCACTCCTGTGCATTCATTGCTTGGCTGTTTAATCGAAATAGAATAGCGTAAGCCGGGGATGAGCTTTTTGAGGTCTGTGGTGTAAAGAGAGACTGCTGTTGGGAGAAGGGGTGGGGTGGGGGTGGGTTGAAGAATTTTACGAGGTTGGTCTGTATGTTTTCGGAAAAGTGAGGCAAGTTGGTTCGAAGGAAGCAAGACGTAAAGCGAACAGACCTTCTATTTTTATGATATCAAATAAGGACGAGAATGTTTAAATTGTGGTGTCCTTGCCCTAACATAAATCAAAACATTTTTGTAGGCCTTGGCAATTTAAAAAAATAAAGAAGAAGCAAGCAACGTCAAAATCAAACAATCGAATAAAACGGGCTGAGACAGTGCGAGAGAGGGAAGGGGTGAGGGGAGGGGGGGGGGGGGGCAGGACTCAAAGGGTTGTGTAACAGACAGACAGACAGGCAGACAGAAAGACAGATAAACAGACTGACAGACAGACAGACAGGCAGACAGAGAGATTGACACAGAGACAAAGACAAAGGGCAAAACATGTAGACAGGCATTTCGACAGAAAGACCGTAGGAAACTTGAAAAGTAAACAACAAACAGGGCTATAATTAAATGCCTCGCTAGCTGCAGCAAAACAAAGTGTCACTGAAAACCAATTAACGCCTACACGCTTTAAACCTGGGAGCTGGAGATATCTCACAGAAGACAGAACACAAAGAAAGAATCTGAGAGACTCAGCCCACAGAGAAATCAACCTCATCTGGAATTAGACCCAACCAATCTTCCCTAACAAGAGACTGCAGAGGAATTTGTGAATAGGACAAAGGAATACTGCGGATGACCACTGGAATGACAAAACCAAGAGTGAACAAACTGATTGACAACGGGATGACATCGTGTATAACTAACTTGTACTGAAAAAAAAAAAATTCCGCTCAGCACGTACAGAACTTATCTGAGAACATCTAAGAGAATATGCCTACTGTCAAATAAATCAGGACAACACACACATTCCGTGCTGTTTCCAATACGGACATGAAAAAAAGCCGATATAACCATTTAATAGCTGAAGGCCTGACACAGAACAGACCTCATTTCAGGATATCTCTGGAGAAAAACGAGACTTGGTGGATGACAAATTATTTGTACAAAGAGTAAATAAGTAAAACAAAAAAAAGGCAAAGAATGGAAAATTGAAGTGAGAGTCTGGGAAGTTAAATCATCATCGTTGTTGCTGTTTATCTTCCAAAGCAAAGTCAAGCAAACAAACGAAAGTGCATTTCGCAGAATGGAACACATTAAAAAAGAAAAAGAAATAAATACAAAGAAAAGCAAAAATCTACACCAAAAAGAATTACTCCACATTGTTCTCAAAGGCCTACCATAGTAGGGATCGATAGGAATATAATATTAATGCAACGAAGGCGAGGAAAATACCAAGGGAAGATGAGATACATAGGCACACAGATCAAGTTACTCTCACATCACTGCAGCGGCCTTTGTAACGACACAATCGATAGTGACACGATCTGAATATTGCCATTAACCTACTTTCATTGCAGCTATGGTGGACGACAATAGCCTTTGGGATCCCTTTCATTATTAAAGCCGGCAGGAGTTTTTTATCACTAACTAACCGGAGCACCTGCGGGGCTTAAAGTTTGGTTTGCTGCTGGTAGTTTTTGGTGTGTGGGAGTGTGTATGTGAGCATGCGTGTGTGCGTGCGTGTGTGCGTGCGTGCGTGTGTGTGTGAGTGCGTGCATGCGTGTGTGCGTGCGTGTGTGTGTGTGTGTGTGAGCATGCGTGTGTGCGTGCGTGTGTGCGTGCGTGCGTGCGTGTGTGAGTGCGTGCATGCGTGTGTGCGTGCGTGTGTGTGTGTGTGCGTGCGAGCGTGCGAGCGTTCCCGAGTGCTTGCCTAAGTTCGCGTGCGTGCGCGCGGCCGTGTTATATCAAGAAAAGAACTAACAGTGGAGGAAAGTATCGACCTTTTCGAGTAACATCTGTTGTTGTTGTTGTTGTTATTACTAACAAGAAGCATCGGTATAGATACATGTATGATCTTTAGGAAGAGCATCTGACAGAAATCTATACTAAAAGGGCAGGCTTTAGGTTTTGCAAGAAAATAAACAGGAAGGGACAGCAAAGAGATGTAGCAGGCAAAATAAGACTTATTTGGACTTTAATAAATAGAGAACAAAAGTTTTAAATCCCAAAGGGGAATCGAGACGAGGGTCGTGGTGTATGTGTGTGTGTGTGTGTGTGTGTGTGTGTGTGTGTGTGTGTAGAGCGATTCAGAGTAAACTACTGGACAGATCTGTATGAAATTTTTCATGAGAGTTCCTGGGTATGATATCCCCGGACTTTTTTTTCATTTTTTCGATAAATACCTTTGATGACGTCATATCCGGCATTTTGTAAAAGTTGAGGCGTCGCTGTCACACCCTCATTTTTCAATCAAATTGATTGAAATTTTGGCAAAGCAATGTTCGACAAAGGCCGGACTTTGGTATTGCATTTCAGCTTGGAGGCTTAAAATTTAATTAATGACTTTGGTCATCAAAAATCTGAAAATTCTAATTAAAAAATTATGTTTTTATAAAACGATCCAAAATTACGTTTATCGTATTCTTCATTATTTTCTGATTCAAAAAAACATATAATTATGTTATATTCAGATTAAAAACAAGCTCTGAAAATTAAAAATATAAAAATTATGATTACAATTAAATTTCCGAAATCGATTTAAAAACAATATCATCTTATTTCTTGTCCGTTCCTGATTCCAAAAACATATAGATATGATATGTTTGGATTAAAAACACGTTCAGAGAGTTAAAAAGAATAGAGATATAGAAAAGCGGGCTATCCTCCTCAGCGCAACCGCTACCGCGCTTTTCTGTATTGTTAATTTCATTGCCTTTGCCCCGAGCGGTGGATGCTACGAGTGTACGGCCTTGGTGAAAAAATGCTTTGCGTTCAGTTTCATTCTGTGAGTTCGACTGAGCTTGACTAAATGTTGTATTTTCGCCTTACGCGACTTGTTAACAATATGCTTGGTTAATTCGGCTACTGTTGTGTGCGTTAATCGAACGCACACACACACCCACACACCCACACACACGCACGCACACACGCACGCAAGCACGCACGCACCCACGCAAGCACACACACACACCCACACACACACACACACACACACACACACACACACACACACACACACACACACACAAAGTACGTTCTTGTTACTGTACGCATGTGTCTTTGTCTCTGTGTCTACGTGTTCAGAATGAGCCCCCCTCCCCCCACCCACCCAACTCCAGATGGCATTCCCAAAACGTGCGGCCAACACAAACGGAACCATGCTGATACCTGTGTTAAGGCCGATATCTGGTCAGTAGGGGATGCGTTCCCACGAGTATCACCTTTTTTCTCTGTTGGAGGGAAGTCTCAGCAACATTATTTCAAGCAACCTCTTTTGACATTAACCAAAATAGAAAATACACGAACAAGACACAACAGGCATTTGACACTCATCAGTTCCCAACGTACCATTAACTTCTTGAAGGAACTTCGACGCAGCAAACAACCAAACCTATCCTGACATCAATCAATATTGCTATTTCATATGTTACTTGGATTTCCATTGGTCAATTGGGCAAAACTGAGCTCAGTGCAAAAGTGATATCGACGACATTTCCGTCGATATCAGTTTTGATATCGACGACCTCTTTATTGCTTCCCCACTTCAAAAACAAAAACACCTACATTTAAAAACAAACAAACAATATATAAAAATGTAATTATCCCAGAATTTAGTTGAGCAAGTGACAAAAGACTTTTTGAAAGGAAAGACATTTTAAAATACTGAAAAGTACAAGAAAAGAGTGAACAAAAAGAAATAATAATCAGAGGGAGGGATATGGAACAGCCAAAACTAAGACAAATATCTTTACAGTAAATACAAAATGTCCAGAGAATTAGCAATATATCTAACATTGACTGACTGTGTGATGATATCTTCTGCTATTGGTCTGTTTCGACAGTGATATCAATGGAAAAACGAACAAAACATGACATTCAATTGACACCCATACCCAACGTAACTATAACTTGTAGACGGCACGCACATCAACCAAAATGGGAAATACATGAACAAAACACAACAGGGAAATAGACACTCATCAGTTCCGAACGTACCTTGAACTTTCCGAAGAAACTTCGAGCAGCAAACAACCAACCTATTTTGACATCAACCTATTCTGACACACAGATGAAAAACCGAACAAAACATGACACACAATTGACACCCATACCCAACGTAACTTAAACTCGTCGATGGAACGTCCATCCCCCCAAAAAAAGCACAGTCAAAATACAACCAACCCCTTTGGACATTAACGAAAATGTTCAAGCAGGATACAATTTTTTTTTAAACTAGCAATACACGCACGACATACACTTTTTCACCCATACACAACATACCTTTAACTTTGGATTGCTCATACATCTGACGAGCTAGCTCCGAGTTTTGGTGTGTCTGCGTCAGAAGGTTGAGATCAGCACTCAGGCTACTAAAGTCTGACCGCCGGCTATCCACGCTGTCTCGGCTATCCCTGGAGTCTCGGCTATCCCGAGAGTCTCGGCTTTCCCTGGAGTCTCGGCTATCCCGGCTGGTGGTTGATGCTGACATCATGGCAGACTGTAGCTGCGCCGCTCTGGCTGCAGCTTCCTGTTGAGATGCATGATGGGAGCAATAGTTGAGATCGTTTATAGAGTACGTACTTCAAGGGAGACAGACAGACAGACAAACACAGGTAGAGTGACAGACAGACAGACAGAGAGAGAGAGACAGAGTGACAGACAGACAGACAGACAGAAAGAGACGAACAATCAATTCTAAAATGCTCTGACTGAAAAGACAAGTAAAAATCCAATGCAAAGAGAATGAAAAGCTAAACTGACCATTTCCATTTCCTGCTGCTCCTGAACCGTCATCTTCTTGGACAGCGGGAGGTCGGAGTCCGGGTTGTAACCATGGTACCAGAGCCCGGTGCTCATCATCAGCTTACGTCTCTTCTCGCACACCAAGCACACCCATTCCTGCATCTGGAACACACACACATGTCATTTATATGGTGGTGTATAGGAATCGCTTTGTCTGTCTGTCTGTCTGTCTGTCTGTCTGTCTGTCTGTCTGTCTGTCTGTCTGTCTGTCTGTCTGTCTGTCTGTCTGTCTGTCTGTGTGCCTGTCTTTTTTTTTATTACTTGTATCTATGGTACTCTCGGTTCAATTGAGCTTACATTTGGCGAGTAGCTTGGAATTGTGGTGCATACGGTGTGTGCCAAACATTAGGTTCCTAGCTGTAGTAAAACGGGAGACATGAGCTTTAAACGCCTTAATGCGGTGACGTTGTTGACCCCGTTAAGGTCAACAATTGTTTTAATTTTGAATGCGACAGCGATTCAGAGATAAGTCAAAGTGCAAGTTGTCGTCCAAAAACAGATAGACTGATTACGTTCCAAAATTGAGAATCAAAAAACAAAGCTGTAGGTTATATTATTGGAACGTTTAATTATTGACAAAACCAAACAAAACGTTACATTTACTGACGTTTTCTTTTGTCAATAATCAAACGTTCCAATAACCTACAATTCTTGTTTTTTGATTCTGCAAGTTATCGTTTGATGTTTTGTCTGGTGTGCATCTTGTTTGTCCACACTAAAGGTCGAAGTTCTTGGAGTGTTTTTGTGTGTGTTACTAATTAAACGTTCGATAAACTGAACATTTATTTTGTTTTTTTGATACACAAATCAAATGATACTGTTTTACGTTCCAGCGCCAAATGACTTTTTCAGGCGCAGTTCCATGGCCCCTTCGGGACCGACGGATGCCGACGATATGGCGACGTTGAACGACGTAACAGATAGGCGGCACACGCTCCCACAATTAAGAATCAAAAATCAAGAAAGGTACATTTATGGGACCTTTAATTGCAGACAATAGGAAAGGTTCACACTTAATTGTATATTTATATTGAAAGGAACAAAACCGCCCAGGCACGGAGAAACACATAGACACACTAATACAGTATTAGAGGCATGCAGGCAGATCCGCATAGAGATAAACAGACAGACAGACGCACACATATACATACAGAGGCAACGCACCAGCAATATAACTATGCACGCACACACATAGATAAAAACAAAGAAAAGACAGACAGAAAGGCAGACCGACATACAGACAGAATAGACAGACAGACAGACAGACAGACAGACAGACGGACAGACACAGACAGACAGACAGACAGACACGACAGAGAACAGACAGTTGCCTTTTGCCCCCAAATACGTGCCATATCTTGTCCACGGTCAATGTTGCCAATATTTTCTTTTAGTGTTGTTACCTGTTGGTGAGTGGATGTTGAAGGGTTTGCGCTGTTTTCACCATGTCAGTCCACAAGGGCTAAAACGAAATTTTAATGTTGTCGACCAATTACCTCTTTTCTGGCAGACAGCTCTGAAATCTTATGCTGCGGACCCCACTTTCTGAACCTTCATTAAAGCGCAATTTTGGGCAAAATGTCGGTAATAGGTCCCCAGTTATTGGCATTATACCTCCACTCAATTTTCGCTCCAACACTCTGGCTAGTTTCAGTCAATACAAGGGAAGAAATCTCTCGTTTCTACGAGGTTCTTTCGTTTCTATGAGGTGTCGAGTTTTGGGGGACACATTGAAATAGTAGTGTGTCTAAGGGGTTGGGAGCAGTCTGAGAAACTGACAGGAGCCAAGGTTATATGTAAGATTGTAACAGTAATGTTTAAAGCCCCAGTCTGCCTCAAATGGTTTACAGAACGATTGAAAACATTTTCACGAAAAAACACAGTTCTAACCTTATGGAACACACTTGCAAAAGCATTAAATAACATTAAATGACACAGTTCGTTTGAATGGCTATTTAGCTTGCGTAAACCACACACCAGTTTTCGTGGTTTATCTAACCCCTGAGCCATCGTGGACCCGTGTGATCCACTTTCCTTTTTTTCTCACAATTTAGTCGTCAGTCGTCAGTTTGTGATTTCAATGCGACTCGCTGTATCTGCAATAGCACGTTATTGTGTACCTCTGAATCTCAAATGCAACAAACGACTGCGAGTCACACGAACTTATAGGCGACGGATGGCTTCAAACAAGCAAGCACTATGCAGAACATTCGTCTGCTTGGGCAAACACGACCTTGCCTTCCAGGCTCCCTTTTATTAGACTTTCCAACCTTCGAATTGTACTGATCTTGTTTTGATGAAAAAAATAATTCTTGTATGATTTAAGAATGTTTGTGTAACAAGCTGTCAATTTATTATTTAGATTTTAAAAGTTAGGTCTAGCGCCAAAACGAGGCTTCTGATTTGTTTAATGGTATATCCGTTCTGACTGCACGAAATAAATTCTTTGAAAATGTCTCACACTCAACGGAAAGAAGCCAGGATGTTCCCGTTCGGCGAGCGTTCAAATGGAAGTATGTTTGTACTGTATGTAGAGATTCGGGAGCTCAGTGATCAGAAACGGATGGTTTTCGGGAGGCTGAGTGTGCCTTTAAGTGAAAAGTGAGTATTTTACTTTTAGAAAAATCGATACTTTTCGTCGGAAGTTTTTTCTTTTTTTTCTTCTTTTTTTGAACGCTCTTCTGACCGAGTTATTATAAACGACTTCGTTATTTTCAGCGTGCATGAGAAAAGAAAATTGCACTCGTTTTACTCTAACACGTACTCTTCAGTCTGAAAAAAATACGCAGCAGAAGTGAAACTCCTCGATTAAAGTTTCAATCAGAACGTTTAGGCCATGCAATAGAATTGCTGGAGAATTACGCCAGGGAACAAGGCAAACGTGTTTGATGCTATGTAGTTCAGGTTCTACACTACACATTAAAAGAAGCAGAAAAGAACAAAACAACGGGTTACAAAAGAGCTTTCCCCCAGGTATGGCTGTACTCGATGGCTGACATCCAAGCCTTCTTCAAAACCATGAGTTAAAAGAGAAACAGGAAACAATAAGAGAAAGAAACGAACTATTATATTATAAGCAAGGATACCTAAAATAACAAACATGTCAACCGAAGTCTAAATGTAAAACACACAAAAACATCATTAGCAACAAGAAGAACGCAGGCAAATGTTTCGACAAAAAAGCCAGTAAAAAATCAAAACTTCTTCGAACAAAAAAATCGTACATTAAGCGTACTTTTCCAGATCATATGGTCTGCTTTTCTAACTACTGATCAATTATGGCAACACATGATTATTCAACCCAGTCCTAGTCAGCCATTAACACATACACAGACAGACAGACAGACAGACACACACACACACACAGACACACAGACAGACAGACACACACACAGACACACAGACACACAGACACCATCACCCCCTTCCCCCTCTCACACACACAAACACTAACATACAGAGAGTTTCAATCACAAATGGAGATTTAACAAACGAAACCATCTACGGATTTTTTAAACCCGGATCGTATGGTAAGCAATCGATGACAGCCGAGAAGCAAATTGCGCTACTTTCGCTAAACCGATAAACACCCATATTGTGTCAGCATTATCACACGCCATCCAGACAGAGGCCGTTTTAAAGGGATTCCATTATTGATCTGATCCCCATTATTTTACTCTATCCAAGAGCGCTGGTGAATTGTCTCAATTTTTGGGGGTCTTTCTTTATTATTCTTTTTGGTGTGTTCCAAGCTCATGTTTCAAGAGTTTTAAGACGAGTGGGAAAATCATCAGTCTTAAAAACTAAAAGCTAGTATATGAGGTATGCGTCAATCGTTGCTTGTAAACGTTGGTAACGCAGGGACGGATCAGTTGCTTTGTAAGGGGGGGGGGGCACTTTGAATCGAAAGTGAATGTGATGGGCGCGAAGCGCCCGAATTTGCTAGGGGGGTCCGGGGGCATGCCCCCCCGAAAAATTTTTTTGCCCAAAGAAGCAAAATGGTGCCATCTGAACTTAAAAATGGTCATAAAATCAGCATAGAAAAATCTTTTTTTTCTTCTTCTTTTTTTTTTCTTTTTTTTTCGGGGGGGGGGGGGGGGGCACGTGCCCCCTGTGCCCCCCCCCCTCGTCCGCCCCTGTAACGCCTCTGCTAAATCACATTGTATTGTATTGTATTGTATTGTATTGTATTGTATTGTATTGTATTGTTTAGCATTGCATTGTATAGTATTGTATTGCATTGCATTGCATTGTATTGCATTGCATTGCATTGCATTGCATTGCATTGTATTGTATTGTATCGTATCGTATTGTATCGTATTGTATAGTATTGTATATAGACAGGCACGGTTGGCCTAGTGGTAAGGCGTCCGCCCCGTGATCGGGAGGTCGTGGGTTCGAACCCCGGCCGGGTCATACTAAGACTTTAAAATTGGCAATCTTGTGGCTGCTCCGCCTGGCGTCTGGTATTATGGGGTTAGTGCTAGGACTGGTTGGTCCGGTGTCAGAATAATGTGACTGGGTGAGACATGGAGCCTGTGCTGCGACTTCTGTCTTGTGTGTGGCGCACGTTATATGTCAAAGCAGCACCGCCCTGATACGGCCCTTCGTAGTCGGCTGGGCGTTAAGCAAACAAACAAACAAAATAATTGTATTGTATTGTATTTTATTGAATTGCACTAAGTTCTACTATAATGTTACACTGCTTGAAGTTTACAAGAGACTGTGAAACACAAAGTGTTCTGTTAAATAACAGTTTTTTCCTGAACGCATATTTTTTTTCTATTTGTATTAATTACAGTTTATTTTTACGAATGTGAAAAAAGCTTATGGTTGACGGCAGGAAAAAAAGGTTGGTCGGGTAATGTTAAAGGCAAGTTGTTCTGGTCTATGAGCAAGGGTAACGTGTTTCAATGCATTTTCTTTCAGCAAGTAGAAAAGTAATTTAAAGTTTGAATTCCCGAAGGCTTTAACAGTCATTACTGCAGAGACACTTCAGCCCTTCTGTATTAGTGGATAGATTTCTTTTACCGGCCATCTATTTCTGTAGGCAAGATAAACGTGTAAGATCGAAGAACCTAGTTTAAATCAACGGGGAGATCGAGCGAGAGGGAAAGAGAGAGAGAGAGAGAGAGAGAGAGAGAGAGAGAGAGAGAGAGAGAGAGAGAGAGAGAGAGAGAGAGAGAGAGAGAACAAGAACAAGAACAAGAACAATTTTTTATTTAACGAGGGCAATAGAGAAAGCAGTGATCTGTTTTTTTACATCTGGCCCTCGCCCTAAAGAGGGACTAGTCTAAAATTGCTAAAGAATAAGCAAGTAAAGAAAACTACTGCTACATGATTATAATAAAATGAAAGTAAGAACATATCATCAATTTACATACAATACATTGCTTAAATGAAAAATGTAAGTTCATTTGACATGAGTTAAGAATTATAGAGTAGTTTGAACTGACGCAACAAAGCTGTAAATGCCATGTCCATTGACATACACTGCATTCGAGAAAAAGAAAATAAAAGAGAGAAAGAGAGAGAGAGAGAGAGAGAGAGAGAGAGAGAGAGAGAGAGAGAGAGAGAGAGAGAGAGAGAGAGAGAGAGAGAGAGAGGGAGAGAGCAAACGAGAAGGGGAGACAGGGAGAGACTCAAGACTCAAATGGTTTACTGGTTAAATCCAAAAATAAAGAGACTGCCAACGTTCCAAAATTCAGAATCAAAAAACAAGAAAGGTAGGTTGTTGGAACGTTTGTTATTGACAAAACAATTCATTCACAGATATTTCGATCCAACAAACAAATATTCACACACAACTTATAAGATAAGTTTTATAAAACTTATAAGTTTTGTGTGAATATTTTTTTCTGTTCACGTAAAAGACCGTTGGGTCGAAATATCTGTGAATGTATTTTTTTGTCAATAACAAACGTTCCAACAACCTACCTTTCTTTCTTTATTTTTTTTTTTTGATTCTGAATTTTATTTATTTATTTATTTTTTTTGTTGTTGCCAAGCACATCATTGTGGGGCTTTTAATCAATAACATGCATCCGTCTACAATGTATCATCATTCATCCATCAACATTTATAATAAATATGTAAATGGCAAGTATACAAGACATAATTATATATATATATATATATATATATATATATATATACAACATTAGGACATAACAGACAGACGGACATATAACATACCGTTCGCCTACAAGTAAGGCCGGAGCTTAATATAACATGCAGATTACAATACTTGACATTATGGACGTATTACCTGCTTAATAATAATAGTCCGTTAATAATACCGTCAAACAAAAAAACAAACAAACAAACAAACAAACAAACAAACAAAAATCAAAACAAAAACACATATATATACGCAAATCATCACATCTCTGCACAACCTAGCGTACTACCTAACCAACTCTTTTCATATGGGGACCATAATTCTACAAATTTGGTAATGTTAACAGAATTGAAACTGGAATATTTTTCTATTTCAAATCTGTATTTCAAATTTCTTAAAAATATTTCTAACAGTGGCCTTGTCTCTTGTAACTTACTCTTATAAATATAAAACTTTGCAAACAAAATGATAAAATCCAAAACCACATCTACCTTAACATTGTTCATACACCCAAACAAAATAAATTCTTCTGTAAAAAGAACATTTGCGCCGTAAATACCACTTCTGTTTAACAAATCTTCCAAATCCGTCAAAAATTTCCGACTAAGCGGGCAGTACCAAAATATAAAAAGGCACAAAGGGGACTGTCAAGAATCTTTTGAACAAATAACCGGCTAGCAACACCAAGAATGCGGTGAAGCATCTGGTCTGGAACCATCTTAACTGTGTGTCCTTAGTTGTTTTAAAACACTTATCAAAAATCAGTTCAGGTTGTAAAAATACATATTCCATCTGTTCATGCCTGCAGGGTTATCATCAAATTTTGATTTCAAAAAGACTTCTTTAATTGCGTGTTTGCCTCTACAAATAATCTGCCAGGGTTTATAATCCCTAATCTGAAAACCATTCAACGAATCAAATTTTACTTTTCTCTGATATTTTCGTAAGGACTTAATCACTCCCTCATAGAATAAAAAATTAGTTTGAACAAAAGGAAAATTTAACCTAAATTCTTCAAAGGTAAAGAAATTTCCATTTAAATGACAACTGATGGACAAACACTACATCATTTTCAATCCATTCCTTATTTACTATTGTACCGTGGTCTCGTATAATGTTCAAATTGTAATGTATACATTCGGAAACAAAATCATTCACATTAATTACCTCGCTTAAGGAACAGCATTTCTTATAATGTTTCAAAACATCCTTCCAAAAACTGTTACCACATCGTTTCATTAACACATTTACATACTCGGCACCCACTTTAAATATGTCTTTCATTCCAGGTATCATATCAAAAATAAGCTTTTTTACATCAAATTCAAACATCTTTAATCTGCGAATCCAATTTATCTTTACTGATGCCACAAAAGTGTAAATGTCAATCATATTCAGACCACCATTGCAATAGGGTCTGCAAACGACATTACGCCGAATCTTTGCAGGTTTACCATTCCACAGGAAGGAACAAAATGCTGCATTCACTTCTCGTAAAAAGTTTTTCGGGTGGGTCTGGCAATACAGTTAATAAATAAACCAATTTTGAAAGGACCAAAGTTTTCAAAAATATAATTCTACCGAATGGTGTTAACTGTCTTCTGCTCCAATCGTTTAAAATTCTTTTAATCTCTTTTAATTTTCCTTCATAATTAATTTCCAGAATGTTGCCGGTGTTTGTTGAAAATTTGACTCCCAATACTTTAAAAATCCCAGGGTCCCAACAGAAGTTCATATCCCTCATATATCTTTCTTGTGAATTTCGCTTTCTTCTAATCCAGACAATTTGAGTTTTTTCATTGTTTATCTTTAATCCGGAAAATTTAGAAAATTTCTGTTAAGTTTTAACACATTCAACAAACGATTCCTAACTGCCATCCAAATAAAGAGTTGTATCGTCCGCAAATTGAGACAATAACACTTCCTCGTTATTCAATTTCAATCCTTTTATCACAGAATTATTACGTAACATTAATGATAGTATCTCGGAACACATTAAATACAAATATGGTGAGAGACTATCGCTGTGTCGGACGCCTCTTCTTATATAATAATAATAATAATAATAATAAATAACTTTTCTATAGCGCGAGTCCCATCAATTGGCTCCAGGCGCTTTACAAATTCATTATAGAATAAACTAGCACAAATCAACAAGCATACAAAGCATACATTTAACTGAGACATAACACCAAGAACCCAAGCACAAGCAAAACTTAGCGTACAATGTTAAAAGTACACACACACACACACACACACACACACACACACACACACACGCATACCTAAAGTGTGGATGGTTACCTAAGAGGCGGCACTGGGTGTAGTGCCTTTCTAGTGCACTTGCACTACAACAGCACTGGGTGCAGTACTCGCTCCGGCATCGAAGAATTTTGCACTAAAAAATGCACAAAATTTGACCTATTTCGTCGCCTATAGAGGACGGAAAGAATGTCATTTTGAACATTGTTATGACATTCTTTCCGTCAAAAAAGTCAATTTAACGGTGTTAAATGAAGCGACCATCCACACAATTAGGTTCCCATCCAGAGTTTAGGTTGCCATCCACGTGTGGATGGTTGCCTTATGGTGATTTAGGCAACCAAACCTGTGGAAACGGGGGTACACACACACACACACACACACACACACGCACGCACGCGCACACACAAAGATACCATTGACAAAGAGACCATAAAGCACATGCAGGGTAGAGAGTTCCAAAACAGAATAGGGTTGTGGAGAGTCTACTCAGGCTAAGCAAAGGCTTTACGAAACAACCAACCAGAATATTGGCCATTTACTGTAACACATATCTGTATATCTTGATAAAAAAAACTCGTATCCACTGTTTTACATCGTTTCCAAAATTGAAAAAATCCAATGCCTTTTGTAAAAAGGGCCAGGACACACTGTCGAACGCCTTTTCAAAATCAATTGCAAGCAGCAAACCTGGTATATTTTCTCTTTCAGTAAACATCAACACATCATACAGCAAACGTATATTATCCCCGATAAATCTTACTTTCATAAAACCTGTTTGGTGTTCACTAATAATCTTAGGTAACATTATTTTCAATCTATTCGCAATACATGATGAACAAATTTTATAGGATATGTTAAGCAGGGATATTGGCCGCCAGTTCTTAATACATTGCTTTGGCTTGTCTTGTTTCGGAATGCATGTAATAATGCCTTGTTTCTGTGTAACGGATAATTCTCCACATTGAAATCCAGCATTTGCAGAACGTAGCAGAAAAAATCCAATATCCTGGAAAAAATATTTATAAAATTCTGTTGTAAACCCGTCAGGTCCTGGGCTTGTTCCGTTTTTCATTTTCCGTAATGCTGAGCACATTTCAGTATAGGTAAGATTCCCCTCATTATTCCCCCCTCTGCTTCTTTACCTCTGTAAACTTGTAGAGCTAGTTATTTTTCGATAATGACCCAGCAACCAAACAAATAACGAGCCAGCAACAGCCTGAATCCTCGATAGTGCAATGGGTTGAGAAGCTGTTCTGTTTCGGTACTACTTTTGCGACTGAAAAGTTCCGAACGATCTATTCGTACGAAGTATACATCTCTAGAGCAAACAATACAAACATTACCGCATTTAAATGAACAACTACAGGCCTGAACACATGAATCTCCATATAAAATCCATGAGTTCGGTTGTTTTCTGAATCTAGATCTGCCGTGCACAAACGTTCATCACAAGCAAATTCCCAAGGCAAGTAACTCATACTTTGTCTAGCGACAAGAGTAGTTCCCCTTCTTTTCACTCAGTTTCTTCGACAACAGACTGCAATCCGACGGTCAGTTTTCAATAATATTTCATTTTATAAACAGATCACACGCAACCAAATGCACACATCTCATCAATTTAAACAACATAAAGCGGTTTCATACACTATTTTCCCCAGAAAACTGAACTTCATACAGTAATTAACGTTGAAACACGGGTGCAAAAGTTCGTCTGCTAGTCCCATTTGACGAAAGAACATTATTCTAAGCGATACTAAAACATAAACAGAACACACAATATCTGCCTTTACCGCCACAGCAGAATAACAGCTTATCTGTGTACTTGATTTTAGTCCAAAATATGGAAACTGACAAGAAGTGTTAACAGAATGGAATGATTTGCACGGAACTATACAACCGCGCATTAATCGATCGCCTGCGCAGGTTGACTGGTTGAGTGAATACAATTCGATCAAACTTTCGCAAAAAAACTCCTCTTTTCTTTGAATAACTGAAGAAAGGAGATCTCTGTCTTCATTTGTCAAAACGGGATGTGTTTTTTCCATAAATAGTTCCTGTAAATCAACGTCTTCTGTTGGTTGCAGATTATACAAATCTTCGTAAATATCACGTTCAAATATTAATTCACCAGTGTCGCCATTTTGCAAAAAACTCATGGCCTTATTCTGATAATGGCGGTTTTCCATATTACAAAAGTACTTACTCACCTTTTCTCCTTCTAACTGCCACCTAGCTTTTGATCTTATCAACATACCATCAATCTTTTTCTTCCTCAAATTTTCCAGTTGGGTATTTAACATTTCAATCTGTAATAAGGAATCATTGGTCACATTATTTTCTAATAACTGTAATTTCATCATTAATTCTTTTTCAATATTTACTTCTCTTTTTTTCTTTTCGGAGGCGTAGGCAATTGTCTTTCCCCTAATTTCCATTAACAAGGTTTCAAAAAATAACTGATCGCTTATTCTAAATTGTATTTCATCATTGGGTATTTCTTGTTTTTTGGTTTACTGGTTAGGCAATCTGCCAATGACCAAGTGGGGATGGGGGGATTGGGCATAATTAATACAACACTTTTCGAAATCGAACGCGTGTCCGCGTACACCCGACATGGAGAGAGAGAGAGAGAGAGAGAGAGAGAGAGAGAGAGAGAGAGAGAGAGAGAGAGAGAGAGAGAGACAGAGAGAGAGAGACAGAGACAGAGAGACAGAGACAGAGAGAGACAGAGAGACAGAGACAGAGAGACAGAGACAGAGACAGAGAGACAGAGAGTCAGAGAACGCTGAAGGATGTGGCAGAGTAAGTTAAACAAAATATACAGAAAACAAAATTAATTTTCTAGAATACCCCCCCCAAAAAAAAAAATTAAAAAATTCAAGAGAGAGGCAATACCACAAAAACCGACCAAGCTCAAACCAACTCCTTGCACGACATTCACAAAGGGTTTGCGACAATGGCGCTCGTTTTCGGCACTTCGGGCAAATCTCTACCCAAGGGGGATTCCCTCTGACCATAGTTACACTTTCGTCAATCGTACTTGATTTGATTTGTCTACATTCCCGCACGGATAGTACAAAAAAAAAAACTCGGCCACTCGCACGTAAAGGGAGACAGAGTGTATACGTGGCTCTGGACGCTTCGCAATACCTTTCGGGCGAGAAGACTCAAGTTTAAAAAGTAGGTCATGCACGTGACACTGGAGAATGTAAAG
>NC_090248.1:46490573-46495573 GCF_037325665.1 Littorina saxatilis
TAGGGTCAGTAGGGACGGTTGAGTTTGGGCTGCATGTTCAACATTTTAGCCGTTCCCCTCCCGATCAGAATGAACGGTAATGGAACCTTTACCCATCGGTAACGGAACGCTTGGATCGTTAAAGGAACTTAAAACAACGGTAACGCAACGGTAGCGCTCTCACACACACTGAGTTGTCATACCCACATTCCACACATCCGTTCTATAGCTTCCGTTCCCAGCCGTCCTGGGGACGACTGCCACTATGGTCAGACACTGCTCAAAGGTGCCAAAAACGGCCGTTTGCGCAGCGTTCCATTGTTGTGGCAGCCGTCCTTGGTCGGTACGTGAACGGGACCTAGAACAGTTGTGTGGAATGGGGATATTACTGAGCGGCGTCCTTCTCCTCTGATCGGCAGCAAAGTGAAACAAAGTAGGTCAGTGTCTGAGAGGATGACAAAGCTACAGCAACATGGGCCGATCTGGGCAAAATGCAGCAATCATGCAAACTAGACGGAAAATAGCGAATTTCTACAATCAGACAGTGCCCTTGGCGGCTAATAAATATGGGTCGGGGGGGGGGGGGGAGAGAGTGTGGGGGTAGGAGAGTGTGGGGGTAGGAGAGAGTTTGTGAGAAAGCTGTGAATATTCTGATGAGTATTTTACAATGAGACTATCTTGTTTAAAGCGTGTGTGTCTACAGGTCTATGTTAAGCTATTGTCTTGTTCCTTTCCTTTCCTTTCTTTTCCTCCTCCCTCCCTCCATCCCTCCCTTCCTTTCTTCCTTCCTTCCTTCCTTCCTTAATTTCTTCCTAACTCACTCCCTTCTTTGCTTCCTTCCGTTCTTTCTTTCATCCTGCCGCCCTGAATTCCTTCTCCCGTACCCCTTCCTTCTTTCCTTTCTTCCTTCTTCACTCCCTCAATCCCTCCCTAACTCCCTTCCTTCTTTCCTTCCTTCCTTTTTCACTCCCTCAATCCCTCCCTAACTCGCTTCAGCCCTTCCTTCCTTCCTTCTTCACTCTCTGTACAACCCAGGGCACGTCTTCCCCTCTCAGTCCATAACTGAACAAGTTTATGGCTGACTCCCACTCAAACACTCACTCCACACCCCCCCCCAAAAAAAAAAAAAAACACTCCCCGTACACCCTTCACACAGCCCAACACATTTGATTTCTGTCACACATTTATTTACACCCAGATATAAGAGCAAGACGAAAAGAAACCCGCAGGAAACCTAACTGAAACCATCACGCGCAGGATATTACATCACCGCGCCATGTGACAGCAAAGAAACATCCAGTGTCATACTGCACAATGACACTTTTCTCATCAACAGATAGCTAGCAGGTCAATAATATTTCAATGTTTTATTTTATTTCTTGGGGCCAAAGGAAGCGGGGCAGACAATGCTCTGCGATTGTTCTGTCAAAAGCAATGCCACGAGGGATGGCTTCTCCAGAAGCCTTGAAATTGGTTGTGGGTTTCGCTTCTTGTTGCTATTTTTTTTAACGTTTTATTTTTTGTGTGAAATGTCAAAGCTTGTGTATGAATGTTTTTAGTGACCTTCCGAAGCGGAAGTGTTCTTGTGTTTATTTTTTAATTTCTATGGAATGTAATCCATTGCGGTGTCAATGTTACTTATTGTTCTGTCTGTTTGTAAGTGAAACAAGTATCTAATTTATGAAGATCTGGAATGAGTGTAATAGGCACTTTTGGTATCAAATGAAAGTCAGAACAACAACAAATAAACAAACAACCTCGCAACAAACAAACAAACAAACAAACACAAACAAAAACACAAACCAACAAGATCTTACTAACCAACCGACTACACAACACAATTTTAGAAGGTTTCCCAAATAATGTCCCGCCTATTCTCTTCTGTTCTCAATTACTTGTTACCTTTTGCTTGCATCCTTTTATGTTTATTATGCCGAAGAAGACCTTTCGGTCGAAACGTCCAGTTTGCATTTGTTTTTGTCAAGCTTACTTGTCAGGGTGAGTAGAATTTTCATAGTTTCTTTTTTTGTAACCTAGCTACTCGCCAGCAAATATTTTTTATTGAAGGTGTCACTACCGACCTATGGCTTCGTCTGTTCTGTGCAGATTGTCCAATGACGAATTGCAACTGTGTTCCCTTAAACATGCACGATTTTAGAAAATGTCATTATCAACTAATGACGTTATCAATTCTGATTTTAACTTCGACAGTAAAAAACAAACAAACAATACAAACAAAGTAACTTACTCACTAACAAAAAACAACAACAACAAAAAGTAACAAAAACAAACAAACAAACAAACAAACATACACGATTTTAGAAAACAACTAACTTAAGAACTTAACACAAAGAAACAGATTTTTTCAACGATCAATCTGTGGCTTTTTCAATGAGCATTTCTGGGGTGATAACGCGAGACAACTCCTGCGATCTTGCCGCGAGGTGGCGCCAGTTACCAGCCGAAAGAAAGAAGGGGCATAACCTCATCAGAACCGACTAGTGTCTGTTTACCGTATAAAATGCACGACCTACACACGAACTGTTACCAAACCGATATGCTATTTGGGACCTATGCAAGTTTTCTTTTCCTTTCTCGTGTGATCTTGCCACGAGGTGGCGCCAGTTACCAGCCGAAAGAAAGAGGGGGCATAACCTCACCAGAACCGCCCATTCTGCTAAGATTGTCCAGCAATAAACTTCGAAACAAACTAACAATGAAAAGGACAAGTCACCAAACAAACAAAAAACAAGGTTTTAGAACTACCAATCTATGACTTTATCGATTATCTCTGATTGTCCAACTATCCTTGACCTTTCGTCGCTTACTGAGGAAAATTATCACGTGCCACGTTTTACAGGGACAACAGACTGTGTACTCTAGGACGCAGGGTCTTAGCTGGAAGAACAGATGGAACAAAGACCTTCGATCTCTTCGCAAGGACAACTTTATTTGCTTGACCAACGTGGCTTCCTGTATTTGATATGGTAAATGTGAATTGAACATGTCTGCTTTGTGTTCTAGATAGTTTTGAGCGCTCATTGCTGTAAGAAGTTGAGTTTGTTTTGTTGTATTTAAGGAATAACTAAAACAAGTGAAATTGCAAGAGTGCAGTTTGATTGACCAGAAAATATCGTGCAGGCTTTTATCGTGTTCTTAAAGTCAGTCAGTCTCCCAGTTTGCCTGTTTAGCGTGTATCTCTGTCAGCCTGCGTTTCACAATAAATAACTCTATGACACACGCACGCATGCACAAATCAACAAGCAAACAAAAAACTCGCAAACTAGCAAACAAACATGCAAGCAAACAAACACACACACACACACACGTGCACACATACACACACACACACACACACACACACACACGCACACACACACACGCACACACACATACACACGCACACACACACACGCACACACACGCACACACACGCACACACACACGCACGCACGGACGCATTACCACCACCAACCCCCGCCCCCCCCCCTCTCTCTCTCTCTCTCTCTCTCTCTCTCTCTCTCTCTCTCTCTTTCTCACTCTCTCTCTCTCTCTCACACACCAACACCAACCCCGACCCAACCCCTTACCTTGGTAGCAGCTGATGTGTTGTAAGCTCCGCATTCGGCGCACGTGAGTTTCTCGCAATCCACACAGACGTTGAGGGCGGGGCGGGGGGAGAGGGGGGACCTGGGAGGGGCAGGCAGCTGGTTCTTGGTGCAGATGGGGCACACGCCGTTACCCCCGGCCACGTCACTGAGATCCGTCAGGGATGCCTCCCGTTCTATCTTCGTGGCGAAGTTGACATACTCCTCTTCCAGTTGTCTGCAACGAGAAATTCAATACAGAGAATGAGCGTTAGTTACAAAAAGATGATAGTTATATATGGTTTGTTCTCCCTCTCCCCTTCCCCCACCCCACCCCATTTCTCTCTTCCGCCTTATCCTTCCCACCCCCAACCCCCCACAAGCCCTCCTCCAAAGTGTTGTTATCCTCTTCAGCGAATGCACCAGCTGATCAACTCTCCGAGGGATGTTCTGCAACCCCCGTTTAAGTCGTCTGAAAAAGGGTGTGAAACGGATATTTATGCAGATTTTATTACCCTATTGCAGATCAGAGCCGGTGAGTTTGTGCAGAGAATGCTCTGGATACAGGCCAGCCCTAATTCCTCCACTTTATTTTTCTTCACTTTCTTCCAGGAACATCCTCTCGTGAACATTCAGTTCTCCTTTTCCTGTTGTTTAAAAACTGTGAGCACTTGAGTGTTTACTGACGACTATTACGGTTGTGTTGTTTTGTTTTGCATTATTCCCGAGATGGACCGGGCTGTTTTCTCGTGTTGTCAACAGCGAGAGAATAAGTTGGTATTTTGTTCAGATATCCGTCGAGTATAAACCACAACCCAAAACTACAGTCGAATCCCACCCCCCTCGTCCATCCACCACCCCCCCCTCCCCCCCACCCCCCACGTGGTTTAATTACTTTGCAACCAAAACCAACTTTGGAGAATTTACTTAGACGTACTTCTCTTTCATTCGTCAATGACAGCGGACACCAAACAACATGTATAATACAATGCAGGATCTCTGTTTCCAATTGCAAGCCCTGAGAGAAAATTTTCAAGTTATTTTTGCAGATCGGATGAATCGGTACGACCTTCCATTGCCGCCAGATTGTGAAAAGAGAAATGTCGTGGTCTGGTCAAATTGCCCTTGCTCGCATTCGAAACTGGTTCATACGTCATCGTTTCGTTCAAGTTGTCCTTTTTCTTGTTAATTTTACTGCGCAGGTTATTTTGCTCAGGGCAAAGGTCAAAGTTATTGCCTACTAGGCAATATTGCGCTAGATGTGCTTACTCAAAGGAGAAAGATCATTGCATATAAATGGATTATGCAGCCTAAAATCTAGTCTCGGTACTTAGAGACAATAAATTATGTCGTGTGAAAGCGGAGGACAAGATTGTGCAACTCTTCAAGCTGTGTGAAACAGTGCCAAACCAAAGAGTATTCTGATCTGATTAT
>NC_090248.1:46500573-46553035 GCF_037325665.1 Littorina saxatilis
TAAAGCTAACTGCTTCATTTTTGCTTCATTTAATCTCTACCCTGCATTATTGTGCTCGAGTGTTGTAGTAACGTTTATCTTCCAGTGCATTTTGACAAAGGAAATATGGCGGAAATATCAAGTGTGTCTCTGTTCTGGCCCAGTCTCGTGACATTTTGTGACAATAACACACACACACACAAACACGCACACACACAAATACTAGCCCTCACCCCCATCCAGCCCTCATCCCCATCCAGCCCTCATCCCCACCCACCACCCACCCCACCCCCCACACGCACACCCAAGATAACAAGAGACCAACGCTGTCACACTATTCTTTCAGGTCAGTATGTACGGTCAGGTATGGCGGCTGATTGATGCTATTATCTGGTCAAGACGCCAATCAGACCACCATTGACCACTGACTTCTTTATACGATGTACACACACACACACACACATACACACACACACCGTCACACACACACATACACGCGCGCACACGCACACACACACACTCACACACACACTCACACACACACACACAGACACACACACACGCTCGCGCGCACACACACACACACACACACACACACACACACACACACACACCAAAGATAACAAGAGACCAACGCTGTCGCACTATATTTTCAGGTCTAATTGGTGCTATTTTCTGGTCAAGACGCCAATCAGACCACCATTGACCACTGACATCTTTATACGATCTAGTTTGGTCGTGCGTCAACATCAAGGACAACAGCACAGAAAGAATAAAATAAGAAAAAGAAAGCAGGAAAAGGAACAGATGGACAGTGAGAGAGAGAGAGAGAGAGAGAGAGAGAGAGAGAGAGAGAGAGAGAGAGAGAGAGGGAGATAGAGAGAGAGAGAGAGAGAGAGAGAGAGAGAGAGAGAGAGAATGAGAGAGAGGGAGATAGAGAGAGACAGAGAGAGACGGAGACAGGGACACAGAGAGAGAGAAAGCGACAGACAGACAGACAGACAGACAGACAGACAGACAGACAGACAGACAGACAGAGACAGACAGACAGACAGAGACAGACAGAGAGCTAATACAAATTGTTCAATTAAGCGAACTCAAAGCGTAGGCGAACTTCTGAGCTTTTTTTTTACTCTTTAAAAAGCACAACAACAAAAACCAAAAATCGCACAGACAGATAAACACGCAAAACCTTCCTAACCCCCCCCCCCCCTCCCCCTTCCACCCTTCTCTCTCCCTCAAAAAAAGGAGAGTGAAAAGACAGAAAAGTGCACAGGCAGGCAGACAGCCGACAGAAACCCCATGGAATCTTCTTCCCCGTCAATCCCCACCATATCCATTGTTTCCCTTTCTCAAAAAAAAAAAAAAAGAAAGCCAACGCACACGTCTGCGACCATAATTTTCAGCCAAGACGACAGCCTGCAGACAGCACCATGACCCACTCCCCCAACCAATTCTGTTCACCATCCTCCCCGACTCCCCCCCCCCCCCCCTCAAACTGGCTTTCTTCCCCTCCCTGGTAATATAACCCCGGTGTCTTCAAGTCAGTTTACATCCGGGTCGCTGCCTCCCCACAATGCCTCTCGTTTCAAACACCGCGAGATGTTACCTTTCACTGCGGGATAAATCTATCACGTGAACAGCCGATCGATATATCCTTGATCGACACAATCTCAACACCTACTATATATATCACTTGACGCTTTGGAAAACTGATAACACCCCCCACACACACACACACACACACTCTATATAAACGCAAAAAGACCTGCGGCAGACAGACACACACTGAACACCCACACAGAAAAAGAAACAGAGACGGAGAAACAGAGACAAATGGAGACGGAGAGACAGAGACGACACAAACATTCATGACAACAACACATGTGTGTGCGATCAATCTCAAAAGTAAATCAACTTAGTGCGACCCAGACAAGTTAAAAACAAACTAACGCATTCATTGTATTCTCTTTTTACGGAAAAAGATGTAAAAGTATTCGTGCAATTACAAAGTAATTAAGAGTTATTTCCACGTCTGTTGCAGGCGAAGCAAAATCCCCCCAATCTGTTTGTTTAGCGATAGGCAATCAAACATTGGTGTCGTGTCTAATTCCAGTAATTTTTGTGTGGGTTCAAATTACATGACGCACCGGTCATTTTTCCAGCGATGATGATTACACGCTACACCGCCTCAAATCACCATCACCAAGACAATGAAGGCATTTTTTTAGTGTGACTTTGATTCAAAAGTGTGTGTGTGTATTTGTGTTTGTGTGTGTGTGTGTGTGTGTGTGTGTGTGTGTGTGTGTGTGTGTGTACGGTCTGTGTGTGTGTGTGTGTGTATGTATGTGTGTGTATGTATGTATGTGTGTGTGTGTGTGTGTGTGTGTGTGTGTGTGTGTGTGTGTGTGTGTGTGTGTGGGTGTGTGTGTGTGTGAATGTGAGAGAGAGAGAAAGAGAGAAAGAGAGAGCGAGAGAGAGAGCGTGAAACAGAGAGAGAGAGAGAGCGAGAGAGAGAGAGAGAGAGAGAGAGAGAGAGAGAGAGAGAGAGAGAGAGAGACTCAGAGAGAGAGGTTTGGGAAACGAAGGCAATTAGTCCTGAGTGCGAAAACAAGCAAACGGTTGCAACAACTCTCATTGTGTTACAAAAACTCTCTCGAAACGAATGCTCCACAACTTTTTCTTGTTGACAAATCCATCATGTCCTCTGAGTGCTCCCGCAATTATACACAGAGTTATAAAACCAGAAACCAGACTGCAATTCTTAGTGTAATCCTCACCGAAACGAGAAGCTTTACCTTCCCAAACAAGCAAAGACATCACATACAAGTATAACAAAAAAACTGTAGTGACGGTCGCAACGCGTTTCTAAGTCGCCCCGGAACAAGGATTGGAAGTGACAAATTCCATGCATGCAAAAGAGGCGCATTTGTCTGCGCTAGTGACGCTTCTCGCCAACCATCCTTTTGCAATATGTATGAGGCGCCATGGGGGTCAGAATCGCGGAAAACAAGAGGAATGCGAATAACGTCATTACCTAAATTGTGTCTGTATACTGTAGCGAAAGAAGAAGAACAAAAGTGAGGGGATGGGACTAGTTGGGAAACACTGTTTTGTTACAATCTAATTTCAGGAAAACACTGTTTTGTTACAATCTAATTTCAATATATATTCCTTGGAAGTTGACTTGCGAATATTAGATTTCTTGTCAGTACACATTTGTCTCCGTTTTCTATCCCGATCGGTGGTTTTGTCATAGGAAGATAAAGTGGGTCGATTTTATGGTCATCTGTCTGAGTTTTTTTTTCTTATGTTCATCTGAACTCGTTATCGTCGTCAGGGCATTACATGTCTGGTTCTGTCTCTCTTTTGCTTGTTGTGTAAGGGCAGTGCACCCCAAACTGTGTCCCTGCGTCCTACTTGCACTAGACGCCGAAAACACGCAATAGAAATTCATGGAGGGGGTCTCAGGACGCGCTAAAGCTAAAAACAGCGGGCGCACTGAATATCCGTCGTAGGATAGGATAAGGAGAAGATTGTATAATAGTCCTGTGAGCTTACCCTCATGGAAGTTCGGGCTGCTTTCTCACTGGGGAAAACGAGCTGCCATACAGAATACGGTGCTACTCTTTTTTTTTTTTTTTTTTTTTTTTACCTCGCGCACACACACACACACACACACACACCCACACACACTCACACACAAGCACACACACACGCACACACAATCACACACACACACACAAAAACACACACACACACACACACACACACAAACACACACACACACACATGCACGCACAATGCACCCCTTTCCCCATTTCCATCCCCATCCACCTGTCACACCCACCCACGACACATTCAACACCACCACCACCACCACCACCACCACCACCACCACCACCACAGTCTAGAACATGACAGTAATCGAATTCTGGCCGTGTATGCAAAGTATGTTCCATTCAGGTTTCCGTATTCGCATTTGAGCGAGGTTAACTTAGTTGACTCCGTCTTCTTCTTCTTCTTCTTGTCGATCACTCCGTCTGAAAACCACTATACAGAACAGCTCAGAATGTTCTTTCGATCGGATAAAAACAGAAAAATCTTGAATAAAACAATAAAAAGATGAAGGATCTGAAGCACAAAACGAGGAGTCTGAAAATAAAAACAAGAGTAGATGTGATGTGTTGAGAGGGTGAGGGGAAAAAAAGACAAAAGAAGAAAAACACGTTTTGAAGTAAACAGACCGACGGGCGGATCGACGGAGAGACTGAACGACAACCAGCTAGACTAACGCGCCTTCAAGCCCATAGTCAAATCCTTGAAGTAAAACAAATAAAATTAAAATTAATTCAAAATTAAAATTAAAAAAACACGTGTATGAGACTTCTGTCTCTGATGCATTAACTCAAACTCAGATCAAGGCAGACCAAGAATGAAGGGAAGAGCTGTGCTGAGACGCACGAATCAAAAGTGGGTGCCATCCAAACGCGAGAGAACAAACCGCGGGGTCTGATTCGTTAAAATCACAACAAATATCTATTTCAGCCAATCCAACACCGCGGTTAGCTCTAACCCGGTTGGTAACTTTCTCGTGCACCCCGGACCTGGTAACCAAAGATTATGTACGTCCGATTCTCCCGTTCCCAAACAACCAACGGCAAACTTACGAGCCACAAGAGCTTGTATTTAAAACGCCAGTCGATGGAAGTATCCTACTCCTTTATCCTTACTGTAGCAGTACTACTAATATTCGCTACCTACAGTAAGGATAACCCGTCTTGACCACCTGTACTGGGTGCCCGATGGATTGCCACCTTGACATGGTCAAGGAGCTTGCGTGCCTTAGTTACCCATAGAGCTATGCCGGCGGGAGATTCGTCTCCAAGTAGGGCCACCCAAGCCGGACAGATCGAAGGTCTGACAAAGCGCAATCCACCGGTCCTCCAGGTTGGGGGTTGGGCACTGGGCTAACAACAAAAAAAGGCTGGTTACGGAAACAACAACAAAGGAAACCAACATTATGCTGCCCTATATGATACCGGTGTAACACGAGAAAATTACTCCCACGAGATTTTTACTCCGGAGTAAACATTTCGTACGAAAAAGTTACTCCCTTTACGAAAAAAAGCACTCCCCCATTGCACGAGAAAATTACTCCCCAAGACAGGTGAGTTCCGAGTAAACATTTCGTTCAAAAATGTTACTCCCCTGACGAATAAATAACGAATTAGGCAATAGCCACCGCCATTTGACATGTTGAGGTTGTAAGTAAAAATTTTTCTCATGTTTTGTGATTGAATGGAAACCTCTTGTCCCAGTCCCCTGCCCCCCCCCCCCCCAACCACCTTTTCTCACTCCCAAATTCCTCCCTCCCTCGAGCCCTTCCTCCCTATCTCTCTGCCTTCACCCAAAACCTCTCTCAATCTCATATCCTCAAAGACCCCCACCGCCACCCCTTCCCGAATCTCTAACTTGTCAAGTCAAAGTCTAACACAAATAAAACCTCTCTCACAATTCCTTAAGAAGTTAGGGAGTGCTAGACATACGACACTTACCCCTTGAACTCACCACGTTATCGATCTGTTTAGCTCTTGACATTTGGATAAGAATCTCCGTGTGTGTTCTCTGAAGGGAACTAACCCTCTCTTCAGTCTGCTTCAATGGTTCCAGTATTTCTCTGGCACTGTCCTCCTGCCGTTGAGGCCGATAACAGAGAGGAAAGGAGGAAGGAAGCAGGGTCAAAGACTCGAAGCGCTCGGGTGGAATTTCAACGAGAGAAATCTTAGAACGAAAGAAAATAAAGTTTGAAGATTGAGAATGGAATGTTTATTGAAGCGTGAATGCGTGTGTTCGGGGTGATTCCAAGCTCAAGTTTCTGTTTCCGGAGAATGTCCTAGGTTGTGAAACGTCGATGAATAGATTGAAATAAAAGTGCGCTCGAAGTAAGACAGACTACCAGATTAACGGGATTAAAGTCACTTAAGCATAAGTTATATTCATTCTGAAAAAAAAGGCATTCATGGAATGAACGAGATATATATATATATATAGATAGATATATAGATATATATATATATAGAGAGAGAGAGAGACAGACAGACAGACATGCAGACAGACAGACAGACAGACAGACAGACAGACATACAGACAGACAGAGAAAGAGAAAGAGAGACAGAGAGAGACAGAGAAAGAGAGAGATTGAAAGAGAGAGAGAGAGAGATAGAAAGAAAGAGGGTGAAAGAGAGAGATAGAAAGAGAGAGGACGAAAGAGAAAGAGAGAGAGACAGAAAAGAGATAGGGAGGCGAACTAGGACGCGATGATGTTATGTTCGTTCCAAAAGCAACTTGCTGATCAACAACAACAAAAACAAGAAGAAGAACAAGAAAAAAACATAAACAAAAATAAACAACACCCCCCCCCCCCCCAACAACAACAAAAAGAAGAAAAAAAGAAAAACAGAGCGTCACTCAAAAGCACAGTGACCCAGATTTTTGTCAAGCCTTACACGCCTCAAAAGACGGAATCGCAATGACATGGTAATGGGTTGGGGCCAGCCCGGCCCTGGTCTGGAATATCGCAGAACTGTCAGACACACATGGGATGCCAGTAACAGCCTCTCAAAGCCTAGACAAGTGGTTATAAGGAGGATTGCACCGGGTTATCTCTTTCTCTTGGTACTTGTGTCGATTTGACTGGCCTTTTCATTTTTTTCTCATAATGGACGGTTTCGCTTTTGGAAATAGTTCTGAGAAAAAAAGGATAGCATATCTGGGAGAGATGGAAAATTACAACTTTTGAAGTACTTCTGCCGTCTTTGTATTGAGTGTACTGAGTTTAGCTTTGTCGTGGCTTTATCTTTCTGAACTGGGTGTCGTCTGGTTGTCTACAAGCTTATCTGTTTTTGTATTTTGTGTGTGTAGATGTCTATAGAGCTTCCAATAATTTGCATCACACGTATGCAAAGGGGAAAAGAACACGACAACACGTTTCAAATCTTCTGTCACATAACTCTTCACCATCTCTAACCTGGAAGCCAGAAACAACAACTATAAAAGAAAAAGTAATATGGCATCACTTTTGAATTCCTGTCACGTTTACGAGTCTGCGCTAGCACACACGGAGAAAGCGACATTTCAAATCCTTTCTCACATAATTCATGACGCGCATGTCGTCTCCACTATCACAACAAAACAAAACAACAAAACCCAAGGAACCAGCGAAAAAGAATACCAAACAGCAGACAAACAGACAGACAGACAGACAGAGTAAGTTAAAAAAAATATCCTGACACATAACTCGTCGCTGTTTCTGTACCCAGCCCTTTTGCAAATGCGAACGACCTTTTCACGGAGACACGAGGACGCCAAACAACTGCAGTTGGCCAGGGGAAAATGGCCGGAAAGCGGCCAGCTGGTTGACATATTGCGTGAGGAGGACATCTCTATCATTCAGGCCTCCTGAGTTCCCTCCTGATCCTACCTTACCCACACGCCACCCCCACGGTTGGCCTTGCACACCGTGCCACCATCCCCACCCTTCGCCCTCTTTCATTTCGACTGTATTTTACTGATTCATCTTTATCCATCCATCCCCACCTCCACTGAACACACACTCTTTCTTATCACCAAGGCCGGCCTGCGTCCTCTGTCTGTCTGTCTGTCTGTCTGTCCGTCTGTCTGTCTATCTTACTGTCTCTCTGTCTGTCTCCCTGTCTGTCTGTCCGTCTCTCTCTCTCTCTCTCTCAGTCTCTCTTTCTCTCTCTCTCTCTTTCACTGTCACTCTGTCTCTCTGTCTCTCTCTCTCTCCCTCTCTTTGTCTCTCTGTCTCTGTCTCTCTCTCTGTCTCTCTCTCTCTCTCTGTCTCTCTGTCTCTCTTTCTCTCTCTCTCTGTCTCTCGGTCTCTCTCTCTCTCTCTCTCTCTCTCTCTCTCTCTCTCTCTCTCTCTCTCTCTCTCTCTCTCTCTCTGTATATCTCTCTCTCTCTGTATCTCTCTGGCTTTCTATTGCCCAATCTTTTCTCCTGCCTTCTTTCAAGACGAACCCTTGTCGTTAATCTTGCCACAGTGAAACCTCAGTTTTAAGACCACCTTTAAGATCCGGTGTCCCAGGATTCTCTCTTTGCGGTGTCAGTAACCTTACCTTAATGTTAAGACTCAATCCTTTATAACCCCTGATTTTCTCAGATTTTTCAAGGTTTTAAAACAGAGGCTTCATCGTCTCCTCGCTCCTACTCTCAATTTCCCCAAAGCATTATTCTCCTTCCACTCAACTTTTCAATTGTCTTCTGTCCGCCCAGCCGACATTCCCCTTGACCCTGCTTGTGACCTCGATGTTTGATGCCCCCGCAAGGGGCACGGTACTCTCTAAGCACCCAAAACCTCAAAGAGAGATAACTGGCGGAAACCTTCCTATTGTAGTCTCCTGTCCGCCCAGCCGACCTTCCCCTTGACCCCGCTTGTGACCTCGATGTTTGATGCCCCCGCAAGGCCACGGTACTCTGTAAGCACCCAAAACCTCAAAGAGATAACTGGCGGAAACCTTCCTTTTGGCCCCTGTGCTACTTTCTACGCTTTAAATCTGCTTAAAGTTATTGTATCTCCACTCTTACCCTCAACTTACCCCAAGGCATTATTCTCCTTCCAATTAACTTTTCAATTGGCCCCTGTGCTACTTTCTACGCTCTAAATCTGCTTAAAGTTATCGAATCTCCACTCTTACCCTCAACTTACCCAAAAGCATTATTCTCCTTCCACTCAACTTTTCAATTGGCCCCTGTGCTACTTTCTACGCTTTAAATCTGCTTAAAGTTATCGTATCTCCACTCTTACCCTCAACTTACCCAAAAGCATTATTCTCCTTCCACTCAACTTTTCAATTGGCCCCTGTGCTACTTTCTACGCTTTAAATCTGCTTAAAGTTATCGTATCTCCACTCTTACCCTCAACTTACCCAAAAGCATTATTCTCCTTCCACTCAACTTTTCAATTGGCCCCTGTGCTACTTTGTACGTTTTAAGTCTGCTTAAAGTTATTGTATCTCCACTCTTACCCTCAACTTACCCAAAAGCATTATTCTCCTTCCACTCAACTTTTCAATTGGCCCCTGTGCTACTTTGTACGTTTTAAGTCTGCTTAAAGTTATTGTATCTCCACTCTTATCCTCAACTTACCCCAAAGCATTATTCTCCTTCCACTCAACTTTTCAACCGACCCCTGTGCTACTTTCTACGTTTTAAGTCTGCTTAAAGTGATCGTATCCTCGCTTCTACCCTCAACTTTCCCAAAGCATTATCCTCCTTCAACTTAACTTTTCAATTGACCCCTGTGCTACTCTCTACGCTTTACGTCTGCTCCTTCTCACAAAACCTCTCTAAGTCTACTGCCTAGCACCAAGGCTTCTATACAAGGGATGGACCTCTTTGGTGTGGTACCGTTCTCTCGGGAGCTTTTGTCCATCGTGACTTATTTTTGGATGGCAACTTCGTGGTTCAATCAATCGATGATAGTCTAGCAGACGATCGAGCAACGGGGTGTACGAACGTTAAAGAGTTAGATTCTGTCATGCGTATGAATATATGTATGCACATGATCTTTAAAAATCAAGTTTTGCAAAATAGAGGTTTGTACAAGATCTTCGAAGAATGTAGCTCTTCAAAAAGCAACGACTGTTTGCGTGATATTAAAAGAGTCAGGTTCAGAAGACAATGTCAATGCAGAAACAAATTTAAGACTGTCTATTTATTTGATTGTGATTGTTTGTTTATATTGTAGGGGAAGGGCTCCTAATTTGGACCGGTTCCTAATATGGACCACCTCCTGTTCTGACAAACTAACGGCGCTAGAGCGCTCAAAAAAGTTGTATTCGCTGTATTCACCATCTCTGGATAACTTGCACATGTCAAAACAGTTGCAGAAACACAAACCTCAAAACCGTTAGGCTTTTTCTCTTTTTTTCACTTTTGGCAGCGTCCACTCTAAATTTGCCGCCTAAAACGGACTCGTTTCTGTCCACAGCCAAAGCTTATATCACACAAAAATTGCTATTATTTTATGACAGCTTATGTTACATTTTAGCAGTGTTGACCCCGAGTTTCTACTGCAAACAAAAAATAATAGCAAAATCTCAAAGTATGTGTGAGTCCCCTAATATGGACCACCTTCAACAAATCGAAGAAATTGAAAGCTAAAGGTTATTTTCATTAATTCATTATGAAGCTTGCTGAAAATAACCTATAACTTGCCCTCGAGATTTCAAAAAAATATAACAAATAGTCTTCTTTTCGTAGAAGTTCATAGTTTCACTTATTTTCACTCTGTTTTTGATAAGCTTCTTTAGTTTCCTGGTGTGCTTCAAATAATGCTCTCATCAACCAGAAACAGATAAATCTAAAGCATCTTTTAATTTGTCTGACTTGCACACTAAGTTGTATCATGTTATTTTGAAGAATAGGGGGCTTTTTACGGTGATTCGTGAAGGCCGTTTTACTGGTCCATATTAGGAGCCTGGGCGCCTAATATGGACCATTTGTGATTTTTTCTGTATTTAATTTTTGCTGGATATCTATCAAAGCTATGTAACTCTAATTAGGCCTGACAGTTAACCTAAGAGAGAAGGGCTACCAAACACAAAATGAAACTTCTTTGCAAGAAAACAAGCTAGTTATCAGCATGAAACAAAAAGTGGTCCATATTAGGAGCCCTTCCCCTACCTCCATGTATTTTTTATGTGTGTGCTTGCTTTTGGTTTTAAACAGCTTATTTTCAATTACTTTTTCTGATTTATTATAACATTCTAGTTTTGCTACCAGTTTTCCTTGCTTTACCTTTCAGTTCTCCGTCAATGTTCACCGATTGTCTCTTTCCGTCTCCCTTAAAGGCATATGTACGCGCTCCCGTGTTTACAAAGTGTAGTTTGCCCATAATCGATGTCAAACGCACCATAAGACCATGTAATGACGATATGTCGCCATGCGCGGACCATATACATGCATTACAGCTTGTTCTAGCCTCTGAAAAAGTGAGGATGTCAACAAAGACGCGGAGTTATTTCCCTTGCGTCAACGTTCCCTCTGTTGGCAAATCTATAAATAGGACGATCTAGATCAAAATAAAAATTCAAATATCTCAACATTTAAGGGGTCCTAGACCACAATATCTTGCAGGGAACTTAATTTAGCATGTCTCCAGCTGTTGGTATAGCAATTAGCGTGTATAGTCATCGAGTACATATGGCTTTAATCTCTCTCTATCCATCTGTCCTCCCACGCACCCCCTTCTCCCTCCATCCTTCCCTCCTCGGCCCGCTCAAAGACAGCAACATTCTTTAACCCTTTACTGAAGATTAGACAATTTAGTCCAATGCTGAATTTGCCTCTGCGCAGGACCACAAAGACAATACTGCCACCCAACAACCCTCCCCCCCCCCCCTCTATCTCTATCTCTCTCTCTCCCCTCTCTCTCTCTCTCTGTCTCACTCTCTCTCTCTCACTCTCTCTCTCTCTCTCTCTCTCTCTCTCTCTCTCTCTCTCTCTTTCTCTCTCTCTCTCTCTCGCTCTCCACCCCTCACCATCATCATTTAATCATTTTCTTTTTTCTCAATGTATAAAGAGTCTGAAGAGCGAATTAATGGGCCCGTTACATATTGACCGTATCCCAACACTAAACACCTGCGGCGAAGTGTGCTGGCACCAGCAAAACGTGGCCATCCCTGTAATTTGCTCTCCCAGTATCGATTGCTGAAGGGCCCGATGTGTACCATGTTCGTCCCTGAACGAAACAAAAAATGGGGAAGTAAGCTAAGGCATATCTTTTTGAGGAGAGTCTTTGTGTTGGGTTACGCAGCCTATTATAAGGGGTCCTGATTTGGCCTATATGGTCCTCTGGACCCAAAAAGCAACAACTAACTAACTAACTAAGCCTATTATGATTAGCAAGATCTAGATCGGCACTGTTCAGGACGTGCACGGGAACGTGTACGTGTAGCGTCATCAAATCTAGTTTTTACGTCACGCGTTTGCCAAGATCTGCAGTCTTGGTGGGAGCAAAACAACGTATGCATTTGGAACATAGGAGAAAAAAGTGAGCAAGGTGCTGACTTTCTTTTGTGCATTGTTGATGGTGAATGCATGTTAATTTATTTTTAATATACTTTCTTATGTGATAACCAATGTACTATATTTTCTCAGGACAAAGAACAAATGTTTATTTTGAATGTTTTATGTATGTTATTATTACGGACACAAACGCTCAGCAATGTAATTTCTCTTTTAGAGATTAATAAAGTTATTGTATTGTATTGTATTGTATTGTATTGAGTCACGGGTGACGCAATATATCTACACGTACACGTACAGGTCTTTGCTACACGTTTGACCATCTAGAACACTGTATTGACTTCTTTTGAAACGTTTTTACGGAGACTTTCGCCACAGCTGCTTGTTATGCAACAATGACAGAGCTTTGAGCAGGGAATGCTCCATCTGTGATGGACTGAACGTTCCGATAAATTGTGTGTGTCATTACCGAGATACTCTCTGTGTAAACTTTCCCATATATATATATATATATATATATATATATATATATATATATATATATATATATAATTTTTATATGTCTATAAAAACATAATCCTAAGCTAGACTTCATATAGACACTAGTATAGACCTAGCGTTAGAAAGATATCAGCACCCTTAATGTTCATTCCGTGCAAAGAATGGTAAAATGTAAAACCAAGGCTGCCAAAAATCCAAGCCAGCAGAAAAATAAACTGTCACAATCTTCTCTTTGGAGAGGAAATCTGATTCTGCTTGAATTCCGTTAAACAGACTGGTCATTCTGAATTTTCTACACTCTACGCAAGAGTTTAAAACGAGATTTTCGTGGAGCACAAACTGAATTCCATCAAACAGACCAGTACAATGTTAAAGCTTGAAATTTCATTTTCGTTAGACACAACTGAATTCCATCAAACAGACTGCTCATTCTGAGGTCACTACACACCATGAGAGAACTTGAAATGAAATCAGACTTAAACAAAACTGAATTTCCTCAAACAGACAGATCATTCTGAAGTCATGACAGACTCATTTACACACAATGTTAAAGCTTGAAATAATATTATCGTTAAAACACAAACTGAATTCAGCAGGAAGTCCAGGCGCAATCTTCTTAGCCCACAACCGTTGACAACAGTCTGGAGCAAAACAAGTGTTTATACAAACACCCATAAACCTCATTGGTCAGAAATGTCGCTGTTTGCAAAATGTGTCGACGCATTTCATTGGCCCATGTTGGCCGCGTTTGCAAATGTCCACCAATCAGATTGAAGGACACTGACAGGTCTCAGGGCCGAGCCAATAAATCAATCTAGAATCCAGTAAGCCCTTGATTTCCACTGCTTCCTTCATTCTAAGTCAGACGTTTCCTGAAGACAAACTTGATTTCCATCAACTGATTAAGGTCGCCCAACTTTTCTTCCTCCTCTTTTTCCTGGGGCTTCCTTGTTATGCTTTCATTAGACTTGGCCTGCTTGTTTTATGCGTAACGTGTTGTGCTTCCTTGTTGTAATAATGAGTTTGTTCTAGTTGTAGATGTGGACGTAGTGAGAGGAGATGTGATCGTAAGGGAAGGAGTAGTACTTGTTGTTGTTGTTGTTGTTGTTGTTGTTGTTGTTGTCGTTGTCGTTGCTGTTTTTGTTGTTGTTGTTGTGTTGTTGTTGTTGTTGTTGTTGTTTTCTTGTTTTTTTTTCCTTTTATTGAAGTTTAAACTATCAATGAGGTTTAAACTATCAATGAGTTTTAAACTGTTACTGCCGTGGTTGTTGTAGTTATTGCTAATATCGGCTAACTTACCATACGATTCACCCAAACACTCTTCCCCCCCCCCCCTCCCACAAACATACACACAGCCAGCCAGACAAACAAGGCACACACCTCTTTCCCTTTCACATCACACACACACTCTCTTCAGCATCAACAGTGACACCCATCCTTTCACCAACACGTCACCAACACGTCACTCCACAACCACCCCCACTCCCCCCCCCCCCCCCCAAAAAAAAAAGGAGAAAAAAAATAAAAGAAGAATAAGAATATTGCAGAGGAGGGAGACCGAAAGTGTGTGTATCCTATGACGGAAGAAGCATTATCAGGCTTATGTGGAACGGCCTGCACAATCCTTTAATGGCCAAGTGACGCATTTGCCAGGCACTCACGCCGCAAGTACAACTCTGTCACCCAAAGCTTCCCATCACGACAATTTTATGTTCAGCTTTGGCCGACTTTGAGACATCTGTCGTTGGTCCTTTGATGGGCTAACTCTGCCATGTTGGTTTTAATGGCTATATTCTTGTCGGATTAATATGTGTTTCCCGTCGCCAAAACAGTGTTCGATATTATGCTGCTGTAAATGTGTGGTAATGTCTTTTCTTGAACTGTTTGTTTTCCTTTTTTTTCTCTCACTAGTTTCAGTATTCAATGTTTGTTTTCCTCATTTATTCGTTCATTCGTCCATTCATTCATTCATCCATGCGTTCATTTAATCATTCATCCATCCATTGATTGATTGATTGATTCATTTATTCATTCATTCTTTCTTTCTTTCTTTCTATTAATCTATCTATCTAACTGTCTTTCTTTCTTTCTTTCTTTTTTTCTTTGTTCCTGTCTTCACTAATTTGCCAACACATAATTATGCAGTACACCTGGTAAAAAGAGTATTTTATGTGAAGTGGACAAGATGTGAACGCGGAAAAATGAAGAGTGTGTGTGTGTGTGTGTGTGTGTGTGTGTGTGCATGTGTGTGTGTGTGTGTATGTGTGTATGTGTGTGTGTGTGTGTGTATGTGTGTGTGTATGTGTGCGTGTGTATGTGTGTGTGCGTGTGGGTGTAAGTGAGTGTGTGTATGCAGTTCTGTTAGCACTCTGTTTGGTTGTTGTGTTTGAATGTAGTATGTTTTGAATAAACTAAACCCAAGATATATCCTGTGTAATGCACGTGGTTGAAATAAAATCTTATGTCTTATGTCTTATGTCTTAATTCGGCGTGCATGCGCGTGTGACCACCCTACATTGCATTTCCCTCTCCGGCCAACCACACACACCCACACACAGCCCCCCAAAACACCCCAAGGCCACCCAAGCACCATCGATCCTACTCCATCAATCAAGCCCATAACCCACGCCCAATCGGTCAAGCCTACACCAGTTACTACTGCAAAGAAGACTTACTATATACTAAGTCCACTGACGAAGGACGACATAAAGTGGTGACGAAAAGTAGCAAGGCAAAGTGCTTGGTCATTGACAGCTGCTGGGCGGTGGCTGGGCGAGGGGGGGGGGGGAGGGAGGGATGGGATGGAGGACTGAGATGGACAGTTATCCCCGTGTCCAGATTCGATCTGCAAGACATTAATGGCCGGGACCCACGCGACGTACGTGAGACGTACAATCGTTACTCTGGGATGTGGAGGACCGGTGTGTCAACATCACTTGCTGGCAGCACGTACTTTGGCGGTGCTGGTCTGTCCTGCTGGCAGTGCTGACTTTATTGTGATCAATGGCAGAGGTGGTTTGCTGGCTGGTTGACTTGGTGGCTGGTTTGCAAGAAAGCTAGCTAGACTGACAGATAACTATGGTTGCATACGTACGCCACCTGGCTTATTAACTAGGTGGCTGGTTTGTCAGGGAAATAGCTAGACTGACACGTAACTATAGTCTCATACGCCACCTGGCTTGTTTACTATGTGGCTGGTTTGCAACGGAGCTTGCTAGACTGACTGGCAGGTAAATAAAGTCGCATACGCCACCTGGCTTGTTGACTAGGTGGCTGGTTTGCCAAGAAGTTAGCTGGACTCACAGGTAACTATATAGTTGCATACGCCACCTGGCTTGTTTACTAGGTGGCTGGTTTGCAGGGGAGCTTGCTAGATGACATGTAACTGGCCGCATACGCCACTTGGCTTGTTGTCTAGGTGGCTGGTTTGCAAGCGAGCTACTTAGACTGACAGGTAACTATAGTCCCATACATCATCTGGCTTGTTGACTAGGTGGCTAGTTTGCCAAGAAGCTAGATAGACTGACAGGTAACTATAGTTTGCAAGCGAGCTACTTAGACTGACAGGTAACTATATGTCAGAGAGAGAGAGAGAGAGTGAGAGAGAGAGAGAGAGAGAGAGAGGGAGAGAGAGAGAGAGAGAGAGAGAGAGAGAGAGAGAGAGAGAGAGAGGGAGAGAGAGAGAATGGAAAGGGAATAGATATATATTCACATTCCAACACAACATAAAATTCTATCCTAGCAATCTCACTCTAAACTCAATCTTTTGAAATATAATCGAAACATAAATAAACGAAGGTGGAGTTCAGCATTGTAAATCTTGTTCAACTCTCTTTCAGGTGTTGCTGCCAAGCGCCCCTGTTCGTTCCCATGAGGAGAATTTACTAGCTTTGCCTGGTTCAAACATCGTCAAACCAAAATGTTCTGTATCCCTCCGGAGTTTTTATATTCCGTTTTCACAGATAGAAGGTGACATGTTTCAGACAATTGACGCATTATGTCACGAACCCTCTCTTGAATAATGCAATTTTAACCGTTCAAAACCCCAGACACCGTTTTGTTCGTTCGGGCTTGCAAACAGATGGGTTTTTTTGAATGACATATTGCACCGAGTTAACCCATATTTCTGCGTAACGCAATTTTTACTGGTCAAAAACCCAAACGCATTTTTGTCTCGTTCGGACATTCAGAAAGGGATTCCATGTAAACCATCTGCTGTCGGAAATGCACCGATGGAATTCAAACTCCCTGCCAAAACTCAGTACAGCCCGCCTAGCAAAGAAGACTTCACGAAGTCGACTTGTCAAATTAATTTAAGGCTTATGGTGAAATTTTAACCGACCAAAACCCAAACATGGATAGTTTTGTTCGTTTATGAATGCAGACAACCATGAAATGAAACCCCTCATGTAACTACTTATCTTTTTACATTGAGTGTTCACGTTTTTAGCACTGCATCTGTCTGGCTTTCTGCACTTCATAAAAAAAAACACCCATGTACTGATGTAGGATGTGCTATTATCATCTGTTGTCAGAAATATCCAGACGCACTGAGAGAACCCATATTTTCTGCAAAACAAAATCATAGCTATCATATTCCCTCCTGTCATTTTCAACCCCTCTCCGGTTATTCTGACCCAGCGTTTTAAACTAATGCAATTCTGTCACTCGGGAAAACTGTGTTTGCGCCAATAATGGAGATAGTTTTGTTGCTTTCTTTATGAGATCCGACCGAAGACGACAAACTGCTCCTAATAAATCTTGTTTATCACACTCGAAATGGCTGCGTCTTGCTCGTTGCTGAGCCATTATTTCTGATCTCAGCTGCGTTATTCCAGGCGAGATCGAGCACGAGAAAGCTGCTTTCGTTGAATTATGTGTGCATGCAATGTCTAAATGCTGGCCAGCTTTGTGTGCTTATTTGTTGCACTGTTACATTTGTTACATCCACAAACTGCTTTCTCGCACGCTATTTTACCATGCAAATGTTTTGTTTGTTGCGTTACGTTTTCAACGCAGCGTTTTTGAAATGTTCAAGTATCAACATAATCCTTTTTTTTATTTTTGTTATTACATACTGACTTTTCAATGCAGGTCCATAAACTGTTTTTGAAATGTACAAATATCAACATATTCATTTATTTTTCGTATACTGACTTGTCAATGCAGATCCATAGACTGTTTTTGAAATGTTCAAATATCAACATAATCCTATAATTTATTTGTCATATACTGACTTTTCAATGCAGGTCCATAAACTGTTTGTTTATGATAATTAGGTTTTCAGTGTAATCAGTGTTAAACTCTCCCAGGCCAAGCGCTGATGCAACACATGCCTGTCGTTTCCGATGATTATACCTTTGCATATTTATCATGTAACCCCCCCCCCCCTCCCCCTACTCCCACCCCCTCTGTAATACTGTCACACTTTTAAAAATTGTTTTCGCGCTTTAAGCTTCACTCGCATAACGTGTTTATGGTTTAACAAGTTCTGGTATCTCCATTTGGTTTTAAGTACGATTAAAAAATATCTTTGGCGAAACTTCTGCTTTGTAAAAACAGAAAATAAAGTATAAAGTATTTGTTTTTACTCAGGTTTTCCCTTACATTTCTTCAACCCAGTACCTCCGTCCTCAAGAACCTCAACACGTAAACAACAATCCTCTATCAACCAAGTACCTCCCCCCACCCAAACCAAAAGGCCAAAAAAGCCATACTCTGTTTTGCAGAGTTATGTTCGTCAGGTCCCAAATGCCGCGTTGTGTTCCTGTTTTGGTGTTTGTGCCAGGAATTCACAACGACAAGCACAAGCCTCTGCACCGAACATTCGATCGATTTGGTACAGAACCAGCCAGGAGGGTGGAAGGGGTGGGGGGGGGTGGGGCTGAGAGTGAGAATGGGAGGGGAGGAAAGAAAAAAGCGAGCGTTGGTGGCAGACTTTAATAATAATAATAATAATAATGGTGATTTCTATAGCGCTTTCGAACACACAAAGCGCTTTACAACAGCAATAACAACATCATTACCAGAATGACGCCATTGACGGAATAGAACACAATCATAAACACTTTACAACAAAAACCAAAAACAAAACATAAATGTTACAAACATCCAGAGGCTCTTACAGGAACGAACTCTCAGTATACACAACAATTATGATGCACACACACTTTAGATCAGACGGGCTCAATGGCCTAGTGGATAATACGCCCGCCTCCCACGCGGAAGGCAGAGTGTTCGAATCCCGGCCGCGCCTGGTGGGTAAAGGTTGGAGATTTTTCCTATCTCCCAGGTCAACTTATGTGCAGACCTGCTAGTGCATTGTCCCCATTCGAGTGTACACCCCCCCCCCCCTCCCCCCTTAGTTTCCAAAGTATCGGGAAGGGGTTCATGCAGGTGTAGCTTTAGGTAGATGCATACAACCTCACTAAGCCGCTCAATTCCTCCCCACCACCACTCCACCCCGACCCCCTCTGCCCTGTGAATAATTGCACTCACAACCCTCGGGCAGAGCGTCTCACGGCAATGTTATTTTCTCCATAAGCTCCCACACCCACCTCGCGCCCTTCCGTCTGTGGGGGCGTAGTATGGTAGATGCAGAGGACCGAACTGAGCCGCCCAATTCCGACGCCCCAATGAATAATTACACACACGACCCTCGGGCATGACGTCTCACGGCGCTGTTATTTCCTCATAAGGTCCCATCCACCCCATACCCACCCCCTCCCCCGCGCCCTCTTCCGTTCACCGGTGTCGAGAAGGGGTGGGAGCGTAGCATGGTAGATGCAGAGAACTCGGGCTTGGTGTCTCACAGCGCTGTTATTTTCTCCACGAGCTAAAAAAAAAAAAAAAACCCACTAAAAAACACTCCCACCCCCATCCCGTCTGTTTCCACTGTGTCGACAGAAGCGGTGTTGGGAGCGTAGTGTTGGGTAGATGCAGAGAACCGAACTGAGCCGCCCAATTCCGACGCCCCAATGAATAATTACACACAAGACCCTCGGGCATGGCGTCTCACGGCGATGTTATTTTCTCCCCCCCCCCCCCCCTTTCCTCCCGACCTTCCGTCTGTGTTTCCACAGTGACCATATGGGGTGGGGGCGTAGTATGGTAGATGCAGAGAACCGCATTGAGCCGCCCAATTCCGACGCCCCAATGAATAATTACACACAAGACCCTCGGGCATGGCGTCTCATGGCGCTGTTATTTCCTCCCTGGACCTACGACCTCTTCAGACCCTCCCTATCTGTCTGCATTGAATGCCACAGTAGGGCGCGATATTTTATTTCTGTGCGGTACTCACCTAGATATTTTTCTCCGTCTTCTTAATTTTCTTTTCTGCACAGTTTGTGTGTATATATATGCGTTACGAGTTTGTATGAATATCTGCCTGTTGTTTGTTGTATGTTTATCAGGGTTTGCTAGTGTGTGATAGGGTTCGTGTCCGTCTGTAGATGTTAGTTTCTTTGTTAGTCCTGTGTTGACAACTCTTCGACAAGCGCTTAGAACTGTACCCACGGAATACGCGCTATATAAGCTTCATATTGATATTGATTGATTGATATTTGTTTTAAATTTCTTCTTCTAGCTTTCGTGTATACGCATCAAGTGTTGTTTGTTTGTTTGTTTGTTTGTTTGTGTCTTTGTTTGTTTGTTTATTTGTTTGCTTGTTTATCTGTCTATTTTTGTTTGGTCCATGGTTGGGATTTTTTCGGGTGGGAGGAGAAGGGGAGGGCGGGGGGTTATTGAGGGGGGGTGACGTCATTCGGTCAGGCTGCATAGAATGCTAGAGTGATTCTCTACTTTGTTTGTCGATGTTATTTTTTCGTTGTACTCATTTACTAAGATATTCCTTTTCTTTTTCTTGATCTTTTTGCAGTTCATTTTGCATGTGCGTCACGATGTTGTATGGATACCTGGTCTTCTGCATTTCGACCTATGTCACGGCCGTTCAACGGGCTTCATTTCTTCTACTCTAGCTGCAGGCTATTTTTAGCACCCATCCTTTCCCCACAGCAGAGATAGCACAGCAGCTAGTAGCTCTCTCAGTGCTATGCACATAGAAGGCCAATCTCCCAGTATAGCGCGGAAGCAGTTGGGTATAACAGGCCACCGAGCTTAAACAGTATGCTGGCTGCAGCTTTGGTAGCCAAACTATTCCCTCTGCTGGGCTATTTTTAACTCACACTAAAACACAAGCTAGGAACAGCCGTGATGTATGCACCTACTCAGACATATTCTTCTTCGATTGGCCAAGAAGTTATCTAGGTCATGCTGAATTCACTCAGGAATTCTTCTTCACCCTCTCCTTCTTATTGCAGTTCGTGTGTATGCCTCAAGTTTGCATGATAAATAACTCTCGATTCTCGTCTAAAAACAGTATCCGTCCATTTGTAGTTCCTGTGTACGCTGATCAAAATGTTGTATGAATATCCTTTGGTCTATCTACTTTGAATGCAAATGTTGTCCTTTGTGTCGTTCTCGCCTAGTCATAATTATTAGCTGTCCACTTGTAGTTCTCGCGTTTGTGCGTCAGGATGCTATATTTGATTTTTTTTTTATATAATATCCATGTATGCTCTGATGCTTCGTATGCATATCTTTCGGTTTGTCTGACCCTGAACCCCCACCGGCACGGTTGGCCTAGTGGTAAGGCGTCCGCCCCGTGATCGGGAGGTCGGGGGTTCGAACCCCGGCCGGGTCATACCTAAGACTTTAAAATTGGCAATCTAGTGGCTGCTCCGCCTGGCATCTGGCATTATGGGGTTAGTGCATGGTCCGGTGTCAGAATAATGTGACTGGGTGAGACATGAAGCCTGTGCCGCGACTTCTGTCTTGTGTGTGGCGCACGTTATATGTCAAAGCATGCAGCACCGGCCTGATATGGCCCTTCGTGGTCGGCTGGGCGTTAAACAAAAAAACCCAAAAAAAACAAAAACCTGAACCCCAGAGTGGGTCTCTACTTTTTCTTATCCACTAAGACATCTTCGTCTCCTTTTCTGTGGCAGTTCTTGTCGTATGCACATCAGTTGGTAGTATAAATATATTTTGGTCCATTTGCATCCAATACTAAACTACTTCTCTCCTGAATCAAAAAACAAGAAAGGTTAGTTGTTTGAACGTTTGTTATTGACAAAACAATACGTTACCGTCACAGATATTTCGACCAAGCGGTCTTTGAAGAACACAGACACACACATATTAATTAAACAACACAAAACTTTGCTAGCAAAATGTGCAGCCGCTTGGGGAGAAAACACAAGCGAGGTCAAAGATTCTGAATTTTGGAACGTTGGCAGTCTCACGTTTTGACTAAATGTTTTAACATAGACGGGGAATCGAGACGAGATTCGTGGTGTATACATGTATGTGTGTGTGTCTGTGTGTGTGTATGTGTAGAGCGATTCAGACAAAACTACTGGACCGATCTTCATGAAACTGGACATGAGAGTTCCTGGGTATGATATCCCCGCATAGTTTTCTCAATTTTTCGATAAATGTCTTTGATGACGTCATATCCGTCTTTTTGTGATTGTTGAGGCGGCACTGTCACGCCCTCATTTTTTAACCAAATTGACAGAAATTTTGGTCATGCAATGTTTGACTCGGTCCGAACTTTGGTATTGCATTTCAGCTCAGAAGTTTAACAATTAAAGTTGTCATTAAAAACGATCCTGAATTTAAATATGTATAGATATTTTATGTTTACTTGAAAAACGCGCTCAGAATTAAAGAAAATAGGTCGAGTATAATGTTCGCATGCTTCGCGGAGACGATCGAGCGTAACCCGTCTCGGTCTTCGGGGAAGTTTAGCCAAGACTACCATTCAGGGGCGAGTAAAAAATCCGCCGGGCTAGTGCAAACCGCCTGGCAACTCGCCCGGTGGCCAATGAAAATTCTGGTCAAATGCGACCCTTTTGGTTGTAATATCGAGTTTTAAAGCAATATAAACAGTGCAGATCAACTGTGTCTACGGTGGTGCTGCTGTTTAGTTTCCTGTGATCTGCACTGATCTTTCATTGATCAGCACTTGTGCTACCTAAATGCTCGATCTAGAAGCAAAGCATGTGTTTGGAAAGTAAATACAACCTCTCTCCGCCATCGTGCCCTCAAACACGCTAGTGTCTTTCTAATTAGGGTGTTTACTAGAGTCCCTGGTAACTTTGCAAGAGTTAAAAATGTACTGGTACTTTTCTGTCTTTCGTCCACCGTGTGTGTGTGTGTTTGTGTGTGTGTGTGTGTGTGTGTGTGTGTGTGTGTGTGTGTGTGTGTGTGTGTGTGTGTGTGTGTGTGTGTGTGTGTTTGTGTGTGTGTGTGTGTGTGTGCGTGCGTGCATGCTTGCGTATTTGTGTGTATGAGCTTACCTATTTGTCTACGTGCAAAGAGTCTTGTCCGGGCTCCATACCCACTTGTTTAGTTTTCAATACCACCAGCGCCGGATCCCCCTGTCTAAACCCGACGGGAGTTTTCAAGGCATTCTTGTCTTACTTTCCAATCCCAACATGCTCTCGCTATCCACAACACCCAGGTCTGACATATATAGTCTCCTCCCACAAACCTTCAATGTTTTCTTCAACTTTTTGTCGTTGCTTCCAGAACCCCCTAACCGAGATGTTTGGCTTGTGCTGCTTATAAATGTAAGCCGTATGATGTAAATGTCCTTCTTCTTCTTTGTTCATGGGCTCACGTTCACTCATGTTTTCGCACGAGTTGAGTTTTACGTGTATGACCGTTTTTACCCCGCCATTCAGGCAGCCATACGCCGATTCCGGGGGAGAATGTCCTTCTGGGTTAACGCGTTCAAGAAAGAGGCCTCTATAATTCTTGCCGAAAATAACCGTTACTGAGGCGGCTGAGACAGGGTAAGGCTTAACGACTAACTGATTACACCCCATGATCTGTCTGCTAAATGAAGACTTTGCCGGTGATCAAGGATGTCCGGGGTTGACTTGGAGTTTAATCGGACACCAGACGTCAATATGAAGGGCTTTCCCTTCATGTGACTTAATTCTAGTTTGTGTTCCTCTTTATGAGGCTAAATTCTGCTTAGTTTCAGACTGTTCTAATTTGTGCTCCTCTTCATTAGGCTTAATGCTAGTTTGTTCGTTTGTGTTCCTCTTTATGAGGCTTAATTCTGCTTAGTTTCAGACTGTTCTAGTTTGTTCACCTCTGTATAAGGCTTAATTCTAGTTTGTTCGTTTGTGTTGCTCTTTATGAGGCTTAATTCTGCTTAGTTTCAGACTGTTCTAGTTTGTGTTGCTCTTTATGAGGCCTAATTCTGCTTAGTTTCAGACTGTTGTTTGTGCTCCTCTTTATGAGGCCTAATTCTGCTTAGTTTCAGACTGTTGTTTGCGCTCCTCTTTATGAGGCCTAATTCTGCTTAGTTTCAGACTGTTGTTTGCGCTCCTCTTTATGAGGCCTAATTCTGCTTAGTTTCAGACTGTTGTTTGTGCTCCTCTTTATGAGGCCTAATTCTGCTTAGTTTCAGACTGTTGTTTGCGCTCCTCTTTATGAGGCCTAATTCTGCTTAGTTTCAGACCGTTGTTTGTGCTCCTCTTTACGAGGCCTAATTCTGCTTAGTTTCAGACTGTTGTTTGTGCTCCTCTTTATGAGGCCTAATTCTGCTTAGTTTCAGACTGTTGTTTGTGCTCCTCTTTATGAGGCCTAATTCTGCTTAGTTTCAGACTGTTGTTTGTGCTCCTCTTTATGAGGCCTAATTCTGCTTAGTTTCAGACTGTTGTTTGTGCTCCTCTTTATGAGGCCTAATTCTGCTTAGTTTCAGACTGTTGTTTGTGCACCTTTTCATGTAGCTTAACTCTGCTTTGTTCGTTTGTGCTCCTCTTTATGAAGCTTAACTCTGCTTGGTTCCAGACTGTTTTTTGTGTTAGTGTTGCTTTTCATGAGGTTTAACTCTGTTTAGTTTCAGACTGTTTTTTGTGTTAGTGTTGCTTTTCATGAGGTTTAACTCTGTTTAGTTTCAGACTGTTTTTTGTGTTAGTGTTGCTTTTCATGAGATTTAACTCTGTTTAGTTTCAGACTGTTTTTTGTGTTAGTGTTGCTTTTCATGAGGTTTAACTCTGTTTAGTTCAAGACTGTTATAGTGTGTGATCCTTTGCATAGAGGTTAACTTTGGTGTTTACCAAGGCGGTCTCGCGTCTATTATCACTTCACTTGCTGTGGACTTAGCTTCATTAATTCTTTTTACAATAGCTTTGCAGCTAAAGCACAGCATTCTTGGGTAATCCTTGTTCAGTGATGAGCATTTTGCATTTTTGCCCGTTGCTAATGCTTGAGGTTTTGGTGATAAACATTAAATTCTAATCTTAGTCCTTTTGATTTCGATTGTTTTGTATTGTTGTGTGTTGTTCTTTTGGTATTTGTGCCTGTTGTTTGTGCTTGAGGTGTCAGTAGTTAACAGCATGATAATCTTAGTCCTTTTGATTTGGAATTGATTTGTATTGTTGTCTGTTCTTTTTTGTTCTCATTCTAATAAAAAACAATTCGTCTCGTTTTTATCAGAGCCTACCTGTTCACTCTTCCCTTAGCCCCCACAACATCCTCGTTGACCTCAATTTTCTTTGAAGTTCCCTTCTCTTCACGGTTTTGCCCATAAACTATTACTTTGGTCTTTCCTCCTAAAGCCGATCCCAATTCTTCCTGATCTGATAAGTATGGTCGTTCGGGAGTAATTCTATTTTGATGGGTGTCTTTGTGGCGCGAGCTATGCCCCTATATCTGACCCAAAATAGATGCTGATGTGTGCAGAGACTGCATGAGTGCGGTTTTATGGTTAACTAATTAGTTCCTGTCCGGTAGGCTTGATCAAGTCTTTGAAGGTGAGCTAGGGTGTGTTGATCTGATGCCCAGGGGAGTCTACTTACAGTGATGACCATTTGCTGTGCTTCTCTGAGCCTTTGTCTCAGTCCAACTGCTCTGTTGATGTCTGTATTTTGTATATTTTTGACTACTTTCTTCACACTGGCATTTTTGCTATTCGTTTACCCTCTTCTGTATAAAGTGGATGTTTGCATTTTCTTTGTCGACTTGTCTCGTGGTATCTGTTTTGTGTATTTTTGACTACTTTTGTAACACCGGCACTTGTTATGTCCCTTTACCGTCCTTTGTGTAAAGTGAATGTCCGTATTATATCTGTCCAACGGCTCTGTCTGTTGATGTCCGTATTTTGTATATTTTTGAATTTTTTTTATTTTTTAACACTGGCAATTTTGGGGCCTTTTACCCTCCCTCCTCTGTGTTTAGTAAATGTGCGTTATCTTTCTGTCCCACACTCTCTGCTGGTGTCTGTTTTGTGTAATGGTGACTACTCTGTTGACACTTGCATTTGGCTTTTTTGGTTTCTTTTTCCTTTTAACCCTTATGTGTTTCGTAAATGTTCGTATCCAACGCATCTGTCCGACTTCTCTGCTAATGTTTATTATGTTGATTTATGACCAACGTTTCTGTTAACACTGGCATTATTTGTGTCCTTTAGCCAACTTGTGTGTAACATGAACATCCACATTGTCTCCTTCCAATTTATCTTCAAGTTGTAAGTCTGTAATTCCTCTGTCCGACTTCTCTCTTAATGTGTCGAGCGGTTTTGTCTGTGCCAAAGTTCTCTGTTAACGCCCTGTGTCTTTGGTCTATGTCCGAATTTTCTGTAAGGTATAGTTTTCTGAAAATAGATGGTGATCGATGTTGCTTAATGGTGAACGCATTCGTTCCTGTCCAGCTAGCTTGATTAGATGAGCTGCCGTGTGCTGCTGTGAATCTCAAGGGAAATCTGCCCACAGTGATAAAAGTCTGCACTTTTCTCTTGACGCGGCCGTCCGTTTTCTTCTTTGTCCTTCTTCTCTGGTTTTTTTTTAAACTCTGAAGTTTACTTTGTCTCTTTCTAACTTCTCTGTAACAATTAACATCTATATGTCTCCGTCTGGCACTGTCTTTGCACTGAAATCTGTCTCTGTTTACGCTAACATCTCGTCACTTCTGTCCAACTTCTATGTTAACACCAGCGGTCTATTTTGTCACCGTCGACTTCTGAAGGCCACTTTGTATCTTTCCGCTATCTCTGTTGACGCCGGTAGTCTGTTTCTTCCGTCCGACTTCAGTGTTAACACCGATGACTACCGATGACCACTTTGTAAGATAAGATAAGATAAGATAAGATAAGAAAAAAATTAATGTCCATTTTCATTTTAAATAAACATGGACATTTGTCTTTAGGCACCACATCGCATTTCTAATAACACAAACACTCGTTCAGAAACCATAATTGAATCCAAGTACACTACTAAGATCAACTTACCACATGAGCATTTAAACAATGAGCCACTTTGTATTCTTAAGATTTCTCTGCTAACGTCGGTATATCTTGTGTCTCCCATCCAACTTCTGAGATAACACTGATGGCCACTATGTATCTTTTCGCTTTCTCTGTTGACGCCGATATCTCTGTTTCTCCCGTCCGACTTCTGTGTTAACACCGATGACTACCGATGACCACTTTGTATCTTTTAGATTGCTCTGCCAACGTCGGTATATCTTTTGTTTCCCGCCCAACTTCTGAGATAACACTGATGGCCACTTTGTATCTTTTTGCTTTCTCTGTTGACGCCGATATCTCTGTTGTTTCTGTGCTACTTGTCCGTCAGCTGGATGTCTCACAATAGACGTCGTTGTTGCCGAGGAGTGAGGTTTAGTGGAGAGCGAATGAATTCCTGTCCTGTGAGCTTGATTAGGTCTTTGAAGGTGAGCTGCCTACGATGCTCAGGGGAATCTGCTTACAGTGATGACAGTTTTACTTCTCTGTTGTCGCAGACGACTGTTGATGTTCATGTTGTCTCTGATTTCTCTCCAACATCGACATCTATTAATAGCCGACCTACTTCAGTGTTAACGTTGATGTTCATTTTGTCTCTGATTTCTCCACAACATCGACATCTATTAATAGCCGACCTACATCAGTGTTAACGTTGATGTTCATTTTGTCTCTTTCTGATTTAAAAAAAAATCATCGACATCTGTTTATAGCCGACTGATTTCTGTGTTAACGTTCATGCTTATTTTGTCTCTTTTGAATTTCTCTACAACATCGACATTTATTTATAGCCGACCGACTTTTGTGTTAACGTTGATGTTCATTTTGCCTTTTTCTGATTTCTCTATATATATATATCATCGACATCTGTTTATAGCCGTCCGACTTCTATGTTAAACGTTGATGTGTATTTTGCCTCTTTCTAATGTCTCTATATCATCTACATCTATTTGTCGCCAACCGACTTGTGTGTTGACTCGGACATCTGTTTCGTCTCTTTGTAACGTATCTGTTTGTATGCACTGATGTTGTGTCTGTCCGACTTTTTTGCTAACGTGCGCGCGCATCATCTGTTTGTGTATCTGTTCGACTTATCTGTTAATCCTGATCAAAATTTATATATTATACAATTAGACGAAGAAAATTGTTTTCAGAGGCAAATTGTAAATGAATATGTTGATATTTAATGTTCCGTAACTAGTACAAGCAGCTGCAGGTGTCGATTTTTTTGTTTTGTTATTTCACTATTTATTTCATTTTCTCCCAACTTTTTCAATCCCCGTACCGCGTCTCCCTTACTTTCATTTTTCATTTTCATTACTGTATACTTTATTGTCCCATCGCTGGGAAATTCGAGTCGCTTCCTCCCAGTGGAAAGCTAGCAGCAACGGAGTCGCGCTACCCGGGTGCCTGCGTGTTTAGGTGTATTCAGCCACCTGCACTTATGGCAGAATGACCAAGGTCTTTTACGTGCCATTGTGGTGACATGGGGGTGGGACATGGATACCGTCTCTGGGTCTGCACATAAAGGAGACCCGTGTCCGTCCCGGCCCGGATTCGAACCTGCGACCTTCCGATCACAAGTCCAGTGCTCTACCTACTGAGCTACCGGGCTATACCGGTATATAAATGTGGTCTGTGGCCTTCGTGCAATAAACCATTCTGCGTTCTGCGTTAATCTTGATGTCAGTTTTGTAACGGGTAGATTTTTTGTCTTTATTTGGGTTCCCTGTCACATTGAAATCCGATAAATTGTGGGGGTGTTCAGACGGAATGGAGGTGAGCCACCCGTCCTCTGATGCTATCTTTGATTCTCTGGGGAATCTACAGTACTTACGGTGATGAACATGTGTTGTACTCGTTGGTTGGCGTGAACCCTGCATTAATTGTCTCTGTTCGCCATCACTGCTGATATCTGTCTTGTTTATTTTCTACGTTTCTGTCAATAATGACATTGGTGTTTTACCAGTTGCCTTTCTGACCCTTTGACGACAGGGAAAACCCAGGTTTGTGTCCTTTGTCAAGTCAGGCCTCTTTTGTGTCACATAAAAACCGGTCTGTAGTTTTCCGGTGTTACTTTCCAGTAAGGTACACGTCTGAAAATAGATGTTCATGTTGACACGGAGTGAAGTTTACTGAGAACAATGATTTCCTGTCCAGTGAGCTTGATTAAGTTTTTGAAGGTAAGCTGGTTTCAGGGTATTTCAGGGGAGTCTGTTTACAGCAACGAAAGTCTGTATTTTTCTTTTGACGTGGACGTCTGTTTTGTCTTAATTCGTTCCACTAAGGTGCAGATGCCCACGCCTTTTTTCCAGCGAAAGTCGCCCCTCCCATTCCACTTTCCCTCTCCAATCCCCCCCCCCCCCCCCCCCTCCTATCCTTCCTTAAAGTAAGCAACAGCTGACAGTCACAATGACAGATCCGGATCATGGTAACCAAGGCAACGCATAACGCAAAGATTGCGGCCCCCCGGGGATCCACAGGATAAGTCTCAGACATTGCGCGGTCTGGGCTTAACGGAGAGATAATGGATGAGGGATATTTCCTGACTTCCATTCTCCCAGGTTGATCCGGTGCTGAGATCCTTGGGCTTTCACAATGCATTTAACTTTCTGACCCTTTCACGACAAGGAAAATCCAGGTTTGTGTCCTTTGTCGGTCAAGTCAGCTGTTTTTGTGACCTCGGAGTTTGGTTTGACGGGTATGGGGGGGGGGGGGGGGGGGAAGGAAAGTTGAACAACAAAAGTTGAACAACGTTTAAACAAAACCGCAATCATATTCCCGCTGCTGCCATGAGCGACTCATTTGGACAGCAGGGCCGGACCAAATGAGTTGTAAGGGGGGGGGGGGGTTCCTCCTTTTTTGGGGGGGCAAATCAGCAAAGTGGCGAAGCCACAAGCGCGCGCGCGCGAACTAGGGGGGTCCGGGGGCATGCTCCCCCGGAAAATGTTTGAAAAACGGTTAAAATCTGTGCAATCTGGTGCATTCTGGGCCCTGTTTTGAGGGTTAAGAGCAGCATTGTTTTGGTTGTTAGAGACACACACAAAATTTATTTTAAAAAAAACACACAAAAAAAACACTCAAAGCAAGGTACATGCTTTTTTCCAGGGGTGGGGTTCCGGAACCCCTGGAACCCCCCCCTGGGTCCGGCCCTGGACAGCATATAGTCAAGACTGCAAATGTCCAGGTATAATCGACCACCTAGAAACCTGCTGGCAAATAGTTGTGTAACACTGGCAAAAATAAATTAACTCAGTCTTTTCCTTATTCACTCGATGCCTGGTAGATCACTGTTCAAAGTAAAAACCTCACACTGACACATTCGTCAGGCCCTCGGAGCTGCTGTCTCAGCGAGCGAGGACGAAGAAGAAGGAACCTCATAAACAAAATCTCCCCCCGAAGAGAATGGCAATTTATTTGAGCGTTTAATTTATGAAGAAAAAAACCAACATCAAGGCTGTCCTTAAATGAGCCCGAAGTCGACTTCCCGAAGTCTTTTTACCAACACTCAGTGCTGAAGCTCCGAGTGGCCAGCTTCGCCAAGTCTTTTTACCAACACTCAGTGCTGAAGCTCCGAGCGGCCAGCTTCGCGAAGTCTTTTTGCCAACACTCAGTGCTGAAGCTCCGAGCGGCCAGCTTCGCCAAGTCTTTTTGCCAACACTCAGTGCTGAAGCTCCGAGTGGCCAGCTTCGCCAAGTCTTTTTACCAACACTCAGTGCTGAAGCTCCGAGTGGCCAGCTTCGCCAAGTCTTTTTACCAACACTCAGTGCTGAAGCTCCGAGTGGCCAGCTTCGCCAAGTCTTTTTACCAACACTCAGTGCTGAAGCTCCGAGCGGCCAGCTTCGCGAAGTCTTTTTGCCAACACTCAGTACTGAAGCTCCGAGTGGCCAGCTTCGCGAAGTCTTTTTGCCAACACTCAGTGCTGAAGCTCCGAGTGGCCAGCTTCGCCAAGTCTTTTTACCAACACTCAGTGCTGAAGCTCCGAGTGGCCAGCTTCGCCAAGTCTTTTTGCCAACACTCAGTGCTGAAGCTCCGAGCGGCCAGCTTCGCCAAGTCTTTTTACCAACACTCAGTGCTGAAGCTCCGAGTGGCCAGCTTCGCCAAGTCTTTTTGCCAACACTCAGTGCTGAAGCTCCGAGTGGCCAGCTTCGCCAAGTCTTTTTACCAACACTCAGTGCTGAAGCTCCGAGCGGCCAGCTTCGCCAAGTCTTTTTGCCAACACTCAGTGCTGAAGCTCCGAGTGGCCAGCTTCGCCAAGTCTTTTTGCCAACACTCAGTGCTGAAGCTCCGAGCGGCCAGCTTCGCCAAGTATACTTTGCGTAGTCGACTTCGCCAAGTTAAGGACAGGCTTTACAATCACAGGTACTTTGACTCAAAGGCCTCTGAAGCAGACAGACAGACAAACAAACACTTATGGTGCAGATAGTCAACTTATGGTGCAGATAGTGAACTTATGGTGCAGATAGTCAACTTATGGTGCAGATAGTGAACTTAGCGTACAATAAGTTTCTGTTTCCTCCAGTCTCTGGCGAGAACAGAAATAACATGTGCACCTTCGCAACAACAGCAGCAGCAATAACAGCAGCAGCACTAACAGCAACCAGGAACACGGCCATCGCCAATCAATCATTGCACATGCTCGACCCACCAACCAAATACGACAAAAAAGAAAAAGAAGATGAAGGCAGCGACAAAACAAAAAAGAAAAAGAAAAACCACCCTTTAGAAGATCTACAAGAAAAACAACACCCACCAAGAAGAAGAAAAAAATAATTGCTAAAAAGAGGACAACAGAATAGTGTGACCATATAAACGGAGACGGCGAAAAATAAAAAAAAGAGGATGAAGGTAGAGAGACCAACAACAAAAACAAAGATAAAAGACACACACGAAGGTATTCAAGAAAAACAACACCCACCAAAAAAAAAGAAAAAAAAAGAGAAAAAAAGAGAATCGTTGATAAAAAGAGGACAAAGGAATAGCGTGACCCCCATGAGAGAAATGACTGCTATTGACGGTCTTTGCGGTTCCAGGAGGACCTCAGGCTATCAGTGTTTACAGGATCAACAGGCCGCGTGCTGAACACACCAAGCTAAAACACTAAACCCATCCTGCTTCACTTCCTTCGATCGTTAATTGGCTACTGTTTGATTCTACACCCTGTTGGAGCTTTCAGAGTTAAAGCCGAACATCCGTTGGGCTTCTAGAGCTATACATCTGCCGCACGCCGATGTTGTCCTTTTACATTTCCATGATATGATTTTGGCCAAGAGGAATTTTATCCCAGTAGAAAAATGCATTGAAACAAAACGTCAAACCAAAAGTACATTCAAAGCCATCTTGGTTCATTTCTTAGGATTGTTGATTGGGTACTTTTCGATTCTACACCCTGTTAGAGCTTTCAGAGTAAGAATTGCTATGATATGATTTTGGCCAAGAGGATTTCAACCTCAGTAGAGAAATGCGTTCACAACAAAACGTCAAACCCAAAGTACATTTAAACCCATCTTGGTTCGTTTCTTAGGATTGTTGATTCGGTACTTTTCGATTCTACACCTTTTTGGAGCTTTCAGAATTAAAGCCAAACATCCGTACCCCCAGAGGCCAAGCCTTGTGATAGTATAAAGGCCACAGAGCTAAACTATACGTTGCCAGCACGAGAAACCAGAGCTACATCTGCCGCACGCCGATGTTGAACTTGTACATTTCCTTGATGTGATTTTGGCCAAGAGAACTTTCACCCCAGTAGAGAAATGCATTCACAACAAAACGTCAAAACAAAAGTGCATTTGAACCCAACTTAGGTTCATATCTTAAGATTGTCAATGTTGCATCCCTGTTGGAGTGTTCAAATGATCATGAGGTTTTGGCCAAGAACTAATTTTTGTTAAATACATTCCCAACAAAATGTCAAACCAAAAGTGCATTTATCATTACTTTCATCGTTACTGCTGCTGGCGTACAATCCTGATTACTTTAAACATGAAGATTAAACAAGCGAACAGACACCGCCAAGAAACACAGCAGACTGATTTTAAGGGAAGGACGGCTCAGTCTCTGTGGTAAGAGTCAAAAGGAAAGACAGGGAAAGAAAAAACACATCACGGCTTCACACGACAAAACACATCAGGTAAATGACACACGTTTTCACACGACAAAACAAATGCGGTGAACACCAATTTTCCGCGTTCGCTCTCACGTGATTACATTCCTCTCGGAATAGTGGTGATAAAATCGATGATTTCAGTCGCTTCAAACACTAAAGTAGGTTAGCATATCTTCTAAAACTTTACTCTTGCACAACTGATTTGCAGAGTCTGCAAAGACAAATACGCCTCTGGTGAGTACTCCATCACATTTATACTGGTGGGGACTAGAAAAGAATCATTTCTCATTGATAACATGTAGCATTCTTTGCCCGCTTGGGAGAAATATAAGACCAGTTATAGTTGAAGAATGATTTTCACTTGCAGATAAGGGAGTGGTAGTAAATATTTTAGAAGATAATCGACTACGTTCTGCGGCTAGCGAGTGAAACGTTAGTGGAGACATATTAAGTTTGTCACAAAGATGTGTGCGAATAAGTAAAACAGTATTGTTGGCGTTTACTCTTGCAAAGAGAAACACCCTACCCTCATTCTAGAAGAAATACTAATTCAGAAACGAAACTGTTAACAACGGAGTCCCTGCGGCGAGCTGCAGGCTTCATCACATCAACTACCTTGACAGTCTAGCATGGCAACGGGAACGCAGAAGAAGAAGAAGAAGAAGAAGAAGAAGAAGAAGAAGATGAAAAACTGGCTAACAAAATCGCCAAACATCGACAAGGTCTACAATCCAACTTCACGCAAGCCAAAACACGCTTCAGGCAATTGTGAAACAGGAGTGTAGGCCAACACCCTCGACCCGTCACGCAGTGTCACAAACAGATTCGGGCGTCATGTTTGTCCTGGCATCAATCCGATGCCAGAGCTAGAGAGAGAGGTTTACGACACTTCCTGGCAGCCTAGGTCTTATTGGTCCTCGGGGCTAGAGACAAAAATACTGTCATCCAGGAATTATCAGCAAGGAAAAGTATTCTGTGAATACTAGGGGATGATGGTCCTGTCACATTCGTTGAAAAGCGTTATTCACATGCGTGTGTTTGGTATCACAGGGGGATTTTGTCGTTTCTCTATGCATTTTGTGAGAAAAGAGGCTTAGCTGTTCTTCTGCTGTTATCATGTCCTCAGGGCTTCTTATAGCTATGCTGCGAGTTTCTAGAGCATCAAATGTACATGTTGTTGTGTGGTGACAGCTTTGATCGTGCTCCCCTTCCCCCAATCCCTACTTACTTCGTGTGGTATATGATTACTGTCTCTGGATATCATACAACAGATTTTTTACTGCCGCCTCTATGTATATATAGGCTATTCTCCAGAGCTGTGTACCATTTTGTGACATGCATTTCAGTCCTTTAAATGATTATAGCGTATATCAAATGGCAACTAGAATATATTCTCCTTACTTTTTTCAGTAATAGATAATGTGATACATACAAGCATGCAACAGAAAACATAGTTTTCTTTCTTTTATAATTAATAGTGTTCAAATCCATGTCGCAACTTTGTTTTCCATGTTACTAAGTTGACGTACTTTAAAACCCTTGTAGTTTACTAAACGACGACAAACAAATTGTGCAAGTATTTCTAATTCTTTATCTGCAGGCCAAAGCTACATATATGGAACCAGTTCTTATAAATGAAATCAATTTGTATGGTTAAAATGTCTTAGATAAGTATAGAAATGTCAACTTCGTAACATGGTTTCCACTGGTACACAGCTCTGGAGAATAACCCATAACGGTTCCTTTCTGATTTACGTCTGTTAATATGATAGAAATATTTCTGCTGTAGGAATATGATAGAAGGAAGACAGTGAGAGATTGTTACACGCAAACTTATTTGTTTACATGATTTATGTTTTAACAGAAAAATTCATTTATCTCCTTGACTCTCTGACTATGCATTTATGTGTTTCGGTGTGCATAACTGAATGTGATTTTTAACTGCAACATCAAAAGCAAATTGATGGAGAAGTAGAGGTTACATGCCGAGTCTCAGTGATTATTAAAAATAATGGTCGAAGTTAGCGGATCATGACAAATGCGAGCTTCAGCGAGCTTTTTCATGACCGCGAACTGAGACTATTATTTTTTGATTCAACAAATTAAAACAACAACAATTGTTTGGACAACCTCCTACAACATAATGTCCAGGATGCACAGACTCCGTCCGCAGTCCATTAACCCCAACCAATCACCATCAAATCTCTAAAACGACCTTTTTACTGGCCGTAATTATGGCCATTCTGCATTCTTGCAGCGCCAAAGTTTTGCCAGACGGAAGCACAAAGCAAGCAGACGCAGCCGCCATTTTCACAAATCCCAGGTCCCATTTGTGCTCTTTGAGGCCTCGCTGCAGCCTGGATAAATAGAGAAAGGCTGAAAATGAGAGATGACGCTGGCTTAGAGCGCCCTCCCCCGAGGCAAATGCCAGGATCAGACGGGTTGCCAATAACTTGTGATAGGCACAATGTTCAGACAGAGAGACGAAAGCTTGAGATGGATACAAGGAACGTATATGAGCACGCTATCAGCGCATAAGGAAAGACAAGTTGCCAATATCAATTTACAGGCACGCTCTCAGCGCATGAGCAAGGACAATGTGCCAATAACGTTTAATAGGCACGCTTTCTGCGCATAAGGGAAGACAGGTTGCAAATAACGTTTTACAGGCACGCTGTCAACGAATAAGGAAAGACATGGTGCCAATAACGTTTTACAGGCACGCCGTCAGCGCATGCGAATAAAGAAGATGCCAGTCAGATTTTACATGCACCCTGCCAACGAATAAGGTAAGACAAGGTGCCAATAACGTTTCACAGGCACGCTTTTTTCGTATGGAATAATAACAACAATTACAAAAGTTGGTGGTAACATCTAACAGCGAAAGTCACATTTGTCATAAATGAAAGAAGTACAGACCATTGACGGATATGCAAAAAAGAGACGGACACAGCGTGAATGTTTAGAGAAAGACAAGTTCTAAGAGTTTGTTTTTATTATGGCCACACATTTCCGATGTGTCCACACACACACACACACACACGCGCGCACACACATACACACACACACACACACATACACACACACACACACACACACACTCTCCATCTTCAGACCAATAAGAAAACAGGCCTCGCAGTAATCGTTCGTTGCCCAAAGGATCACTGTCTGATTCGTTATTTATACCTATAATAATAATAATAATAATGGACATTTATTAATCGCCGTTTCTCACAAGAGCTCACGGCGATTTACATATTAATTTCTGCCGTGTGAGATGGAATTTTTTACACAATATATCACGCATTCACATCGGCCAGCAAACCTCAAGCCTATTAGGGCGAGCATTCACCTTTCACGGCCTTTATTCCAAGTCACACGGGTATTTGGTGGACATTTTTAGCTATGCCTTTTCAATTTTGCCAGGAAAGACCCTTTTGTCAATCGTGGGATCTTTAACGTGCACACCCCAATGTAGTGTACACGAAGGGACCTCGGTTTTTCGTCTCATCCGAAAGACTAGCACTTGAACCCACCACCTAGGTTAGGAAAGGGGGGGAGAAAATTGCGGCCTGACCCAGGCCTGAACACGCAACCTCTCGATTCCGAGCGCAAGTGCGTTACCACTCGGCCACCCAGTCCTATGACTTTCGGTGAAATTGGCCATCTTATAGGGAACGTTCTTTCCACAATTTTCCAGTGACGTGCACGATACGCCAAAATGTCATTTCAACGCAGAAAGTGTTGATGTCCTATGATGGAGGTTAAGTATGTGGCCGGGAAAGCAGTTTGTCGGCCAGGCAAGCTTCAAGAAAGGACGTTCAGGGCCATGTGTCCGATTCTTAGCGAATCCTTATCAGCCGCAGTAAATTTCAGAAGACCAAATTAAGCGAGTCCTTATGCTTTTTTTCCTTATCAGAATTCCAGAGATTAAAACAAATATTGTAAAAACTGTTTAAAAAACGCCAACCTCCTACGACTCTACTGTAGAAAAAAAAACAATTAAGTAAACATAAATTTAAAAAAAAAGCTGATCAACAATAACACTGAAATACAATAACACAAAATTCAAATCAAATGGAATCGAATAAAACAAAATTAAGGAAACTAAGATACAATGATACGAAATAACACCGAATAAAGATGGGTAAATGTGCGATAGTAAACTGGTCAGATTGGAGGAAAGGGGGCAAAAGGACTGTCAACGAATAATCGATCACCAGCGACTTATCATCGCTTTCCTTACTATGGCGTTCTGTAAACCAGTAAGGCCAAAAAAAAAAATTGTCTGTTTAGGGTAACATGACCAAAAAAAGTAGGGTCGGTAGGTAGGTAGGTAGGTTTTTTGTTTTTTTTTTTTTTTTTTTTTTTGTGTGTGTAAATGCTATGTAGGCTGAACATTCACTTCTTATATTTGATGAATACATGTTTCAAAACTAACGTATAAATAAAACAGAGAGAAAGGGAGAGAAAGAAACGCCAAATGTCTCTTTTTAGCATTTTTACCTCTTTTTTTTTTTTTCTTTTGAAATCAAAAAAAAGTTTTTGGGTCGGCGCCAAATCGATAGGGTCGGTCGGGTTACCCTAAACAGACAATTTTTTTTTTTTTGGCCTAACATATATCTGAGGGTGAAATAAATTCCGCGTTCGCAATTGATGGCAGTATTATACCAGCGCCTCTACCTCGCCTTCATTTTTACCACAACCTTGCCCTACCCTTCCCAATAGAATTCTAGCTAATGGCGTAATGCTATAGGATCATAGCTCCAAGAAATCGGTGCACGGGACATTAACTTGCTATAGCGAATGTCACATGACTTCCTTGGCCGAGTGACATTTAAATACAGATAGGCCATGTTTAGAAGAACACCACTTGCGCAAGAAGTTTGCATTTCTCGAGCGCTGGGCTCAAGAGAAATGCACTTCTCCTGTACAATCATCTGATGAAAAAATATTGACCAGCGGTTAAGCATTAGAAATTAAAGACGTGGTTAAAGCATACGCGTATGCACCGTCACAAACTTAGGGCAACTGTTCATTGGCTGTAGAATTTATGAGGCCTCGATTCGTGTTCAGACGGCGTGTAATAAACAGAGCTGAAACAAAGTTTTTGATATTTTATAAAAGCAGTATAAACGAGATACATTTTAAGAATTCTATCGACATTACGCAAAGTTTCTGTAGTTTTAATATTTTCTTTAAAAAAAGAAGAAGTCGGTCGTCGTTTCAAGTTGCACAATAAGACACCTGTGCGACATCCATGCAGAGAAAACAAGAAATTCCTCCGAGGTAGGAAAAACACCCCCCGTCCTTACCATTCTCACTGCCACCAACTGAGAAGGTTATTTCCCTTTGACCATTAATATGTCCCTCTATAAGTTCTTGTAGAATCTTAATCCACCAATAACTCCCTAACCGTGTGTTTGACTGGTCCCAATTTTTGTAAGGACCGTCTCAGGAATGTATAGAACCTGTTCACCAAGTTTGGTGACGATCGGTCCGTTCATTCTTGAGATCTATATGCGAACACAAACACACACACAAACAAACAAACAAACACATCGACCGAATCCTATACACACCCCTATACCGGGGGTGTAAAAATCCATACGCTGCTTTTTGGCTCACGTAAGTGTAGCCTATGCGATGCTAACTTTTGTCTGTCTGTGCGTGCGTGCGTATGTATGTATGTATGTATGTCTGTGGTAGAAACTTTAACATTTGACTGAACACCGAAATACTAATTTTACCTGGTTATTATTCAAGCAACAGCTTCAAAGTATTGAAGCAATGATCAACATTTCGTCGGCACGTATGTAGTTAAAGTGTGTATCCAAAGAAAACGGGTGGTGTTTTTTATTTTTTTTTTTTTTTGGGGGGGGGGGTAAAAACAGGTGACTGGTTTGTGTCGTGTGTGGTATGTAGACCAGGTCAGGGGTCAAGATTAGGTCAGATCACGTGAAGGATTGTGGTATAGATACAGTTATCACCGAGCTGCAGTTGGCCGATTCGGAGAAGACGATTTCACATTGTTCGGGTTCGTAGCTCCAGAAAAATAGATAAGGAAGATACCAAAGGAGATTTCCTACAGGTTAATCTGCACAGCGTGTTTCCAGTGTCTGCGCGAGGAAGCGCTGTCGAAAGCGCAGTGTCGATCTGGCAGTCGTGTCCCCGTAAGTAGGCTACAGAGACAGATCTAGATCTAGTGTCTCGTACTCTTGCACCGTGTCACCGCTATGCTTACTGTGTGTGTGTATGTGTGACGGAGTGATTGAGTTTGTGTTACTGTTTGTCGATTTCTTACGTGAGCCTTGAAGGCTTCGCCTCTTGTTTTTCTTATGACCTAAAATGCATGATTTATAGACACAAAACAAACTTCCAAACACAAAGACACACAAACAGACCGAAACGTGTACAAACGCAGGTACACACACATTGACAAACACCGACATACAGGCCGACCGACTTACACACACACACTAACACAAACGCACGCATTTCCAGAAGACCCGAAACTCAACCGTCATAGATTGGGTAAATTCTCCTAACGACTGTACAAGTGTGTAAGATTTAAACCCCAGTCACACATAGACGCCGCTTCTTCTACGACGGAAAAGTGTCCGAGAGCGTGGCCAATCGTGGGAGGATCTCCATGAGCGTGGTTTGGTCGGGGTGGGATCTGCTAGGTCGGGAAGCTGCACGATCTCCCTACGCTTATTTTGAACTGCACAAAACAAGCGTAGCCGGGTCGTGGCGCAGAACAGTCGTGAAGTAGGTTTTTTTTTAAATTTGCCATGTGCTGGATTTTGACGGCGGTATGCCCCGATTTGACAACTTTTTCAGATCGGAGTGATGGAGGCATGGTCTTCGTAAGGACGTAGAGCTGTGTGACGGTGGCCTAAGGACGTAGAGCTGTGTGACGGGGGCCTAACGACTGTACACGTTTGTACGATTTATGCTTGGGAGCTGGAGGGTGGATGGGAGTTATAGATCTGACATTTAACTCGACGATCAATCAAACATCCTTGTTTCCTGAGTTTTGTAACGCGAGGCGAAACCATTAATTAGCCTCACCAGGCGAGCACACAGAATCGATTTATTTTACCGTTGGTAATTACAGTGTACACTTTGTCTTTTGCCGTTGTTATTTACAGTATAAACTGTGAACATACACGCTGAGAAGTCAAGAAAAGAACTACTTCGACCTGACAATAACTAACTCTACCCACAATAAAAGAGTTTCAGACCACTCCAAAAGTTACACAGCTGAAAAATTGCCGATGTTCCTATCTCGCAATGATAGAAGTTTGGAATCCGTTTATTCAATAAAGCCAAGCTGATTTATTTTTCTGGAAATGCGTACGCTTATCACAGAACTAGAGGCATTGCCTTATAACCTCATCAAATAAAGAAACACACTTGACATAATTGTGATTTCTTTTTATGCACAACAGAAATCCTCCTCTGTATAATGTCCTCATGTATAATATAAGCACCGTACCAGCGCCAATATATACTTTTGCAGATGTTTATCCCATGATAGCTTAGATTCCAAATCTAACGAAATCAATTAGAAGGTATTTTAGCGCAACCTTTTATTATTGACAAACAAAACGTTTTGTCAATAATTAAACGTTCCAATAACCTACATTTTTAAGTTTTATTCTGAAATGTCGAACGTCAGCATGACTTTTGTGCAGTTTATCTGTTTTGGGATTAGAGAGAATTTTGTTTGTACGTGTTCTATTCGGAGAGTAAGAGGATTTGTTTTTAATTTAATGATCCTCTCAAGGAAACGAAGGGATTTTGTTTGTGTTCTTTTTCAGGAATGAGGGGATTTTGTTGTCTGAATTTTCCTTTTTTTTTGCAAAACAGTTCTTGTGTGGATACCAGGAAGTTGTCGGAGATGATGACACCACAGTGATTGTCTTTGAGATTGTTTTGCTGTGAGAATGATTGATCCGACACTTTACGACGCCGTGCATTGTGGTATGCGTGCTTTAACAAAGATTATTAGCTGTAAAATCTCTTCTTTTATGATCTTAAATACATCGACCCTTTAAATGAAAATATTATGTGTTTCTTTTACCAGTCACATAAACTATGTATTTACCACACACATCGAATTACACGCGCGCACGCACACACACACACACACACACACACACACACACACACACACACACACTTACACACACACACACACACACACACACACACACACACACACACACACACACACACACACACACACAAAACAAAAACACAGTTTACAGCAAGGACAAAACCTTGGCATAGAACAAACAAGCAAACAAACAGCAACTGTTCAGAATAGCTTGCTGTTACGTTTCAATGAATAATCAATGTTCCTGTTACAATTACAACCATCCATACTTTCTCCCCTGGCGTAAACGAGAGATCTCCTTTTTGAACATATCACAAGCACACACGCATGGTTTACGCCGATAAAATAAATTTGTGAACCGTAGCGAAAATTGACAATGTTTTGCAATATTTTTCGGGCAATGGGAATCGAATCACTAATCGTATCAGCATCCGGGGGTGCGCGGATTCGTCGGCCAATGAAAGCGGGCAAATTAGCAGGAAAGCCACCCGCTCCAAATGAGAAAGCTTTCTCTGATTCGTTGCTGTTAATCGGAACCGCTGTAAGAAAATGGCGGCTGAATGTCCATTTCTGTGCTACTCTTTCTTTTTTTCGTTTTTTCCTTCTTTTAGTGTGTAATGAGGCACTTTATAAAGATGAATTTAATCCGCGCCAAGGAATTACAAATTCATCGAATTATTTGATTTAAAGTAAATGGTTCTTGTACCAGTTGTCGATGATGGAATATTTAAGGCTTTGATGGGTGGAAGTGGGTTTTTTCCTGTAATATGCCACCCCTGCTTTGCGTTCGATACAGTCATATTGAGTTTTTATTCCTCTCGTTCGCGTGAATTCAAATTCATAGAACACCATTCAGGTCAACGTGAATATATAACACAAGTCGCGTGAAAAGAAATTAATACATTTCGTCAATCTGTCAAACTCACAGAATTGTTTGTTTGTTTGTTCGTTCATGGGCTGAAATTCCCACGGCTTTTACGTGTATGACCGTTTTTACCCCGCCATTTAGGCAGCCATACGCCGCTTTCGGAGGAAGCATGCTGGGTATTTTTGTGTTTCTATAACCCACCGAATTCTGACATGGATTACAGGATCTTTTTCGTGCGCACTTGGTCTTGTGCTTGCGTGTACACACGGGGGGTGTTCGGACACCGAGGAGAGTCTGCACACAAAGTTGACTCTGAGAAATAAATCTCTCACCGAACGTGGGGACGAACTCACGCTGACAGCGGCCAACTGGATACAAATCCAGCGCGCTACCGACTGTCGAGCTACATCCCCGCCCCTTAAACTCACAGAATGATACTAAACGCACTGTATTTTATGGAGACAAAGCTTCACGGACGGATACCCCGCGACCGAGACTGAAAGCGCCGACACACTATGATATATGTATGAAAACGTTGCTGCTAACGTTAACAAGGCATTTGTCGAAAAAATATACATTTGGAGGAACTCAAATTCAAAGTTCATGAAGATCGGTCCAGTAGTTTTCTGGAAATCGTTCTACACACACACACACACACACACACACACACACACACACACACACACACACCCCCACACACACATACGCACGCACGCACGCACACACACACACACACACACACACACACACACACACACACGCACGCACGCACGCAGGAACTCAAATTCAAAGTTCATGAAGATCGGTCCAGTAGTTTTCTGGAAATCGTTCTACACACACACACACACCCACACACACACACACACACACACACACACGCACACACACACACACACACACACACACACACACACGCACGCACACGCACACACACACACACGCACGCACACACACACACACACACATACACACACACACACACATACACACACACACACACACACACACACACACACACACACACCACCACCACCATCCTCGCCTCGATTCCCAGTCTTCGTTAAAACATCAAGTCAAAACTTGACTAAATGTAACAAAGGCGAGAAACAGGCCGAGAGAAAAACAAAAGGAGACGTTAGAAAAAAAGCTAACAAGGAAACGGAAAAAAAACCCAGAACACGCCAAGTCAAACGACAAAGCCTTATAACGACACAAACAAATCGGATAAAGACACACACACAGAAAACGGCAGAAAAAAACAAACAAAAAAAACACGTCGAACAGGATAAGGTCAACACAAAACAAAAAACAAAAAAAAAATATAAAGAACCACAAGCAAAACCGCATGCACAGAAGAAGGACAATCAGCTTCCAGAAAACACAACAAGATCCAACCACACAGATGACAAAGCCAGAACGTACGGCGAGGAGAACAGAAAAGAAGATCTAGACAAGACAGGACAAGACAAGGCCAGCAGAAACCCTGATTCATAATGCACAGCCTCCATTGATGAGAGACGAGACCACAGTGTCAATCCGGAGACCTCGAGAGTGTGGCGGAATAGATTGACTAGATGGAACTAGACGAGATAATTAATACGTGCAGACGCTCTGCCACTTGAGGACTATCAATTAGGGAGATGAGGGGATGGCTTAACAGCCTTGTGTTACCCGCAGCTACTCCACGTCTGCTGGCTTTGCTTTTATGGTCCAGGGGCGGATCGGTTAGTTTTTAAGGGGGGGGGGGGGCGGGAGGGGGGTGCACTTAGAATTTAAAAGTGTAAATCGAGGGTGCAAAGCGTGCCCGAGATTGCTAGGGAGTCCGGGGGCATTCCCCCACCCCCCCCCCCCCCCCCCTGAAAATTGTTTGTCTGAAGAAGCAAGGTGGTACTATCTGGTGCCATCTGAACTAAGAAATTGCCTTGGAATCATCTTACAAAGCTCTCTCTCTCTCTTCTTCTTTTTTTTTCCTTTCTTTTCTTTTAGCTGCGTGCAACCAACCCCTGGGGTTGTTGAGGATCTTCCTTTTTTGAGCGAGTGAAAAAAAAAAGCTTAAGCTATCCCTTGAAGAAACCGTCCTTCCCGCGTATATTCAGGCAGCCATACTTTGATTTTGGGGGATGCTTGCTTGGTATTTTCGCGCGGGTGGGATTCGAATTTACACTCAAACTTCCGCGTGGGAGGCCGACGTATTATCCACTGGGCTGTTGCGCTCGTCGAATGCATGTCTTAATTTACAGAAAGGATCATGTAAACGCACCTGAGACAAATTAACAGCACCAAGCCCAGAAAAAGAAAAGAATACTACACCAGATAGACCTATCATATTATGTCAAGTCTATGGAAACACAAATGACTACACCAGGGTAACTTATTACTACGTCAGGTCGATGAACACGCAAAGGAATACCAACAGACCTGCTATGCCAAGTCGATGAAACAGCAAAATACTTCCTCCATTGGCAAAGACAAAAGAATGTATTTTCATCATTATTTGTCAAGACTGGTGAGGTTGGTGACAGAAAAAGAAGACCAGACGAACCCACCCCAGATCAATCATGTGGAACTACAAACCCTCTTGCTTAATCATATCCGAACTCTGGCATATCGAGGGAAGAAATCAATACATGTGCAAAACAGGAAAGAACTTGAGCCACTGTTTGCCTCCTAGCAATACACAATACCGAGCTTATGAAAGGTCAGTCGTTACTTGGGGAGAAGAAGGATGTGTGTGAGGGTGGTGGTGGTGGGTAGTGGTGTGTGTGATTGTATGAAGGAGGACAGTGTGGGGGCGGGTGTGTGTGTGTGGGAGGAGTGTGGTGGTGGTGTGTGTGTGTGTGTATGTGTGGGTATGTGCGAGAGCGTGTGTGTGTGTGTGTGTGTGTGTGTGTGTGTGTGTGCGTGCGTGCGTGTGTGTGTGTGTGTGTGTGTGTGTGTGTGTGTGTGTGTGTGTGTGTGTGACCTCTGTCTCTCTGTCTGCCCGTCTTTCTGTCTGTCCGTGTGTCGCTGTATACCCCCAAAAACTGAGATAAGATAATAGAAAACAAGTCGCGTAAGGCGAAATTACTACATTTAGTCAAGCTGTGGAACTAACAGAATGAAACTGAACTCACTGCATTTTTACAGCAAGAGCGTATACTCGTAGCATCGTCAGTCCACCGCTCGATGCAAAGGCAGTGAAATTGACAAGAAGAGCGGGGTAGTAGTTGCGCGAGGAGTGTAAGCTTATAAAACATGTCGCGTAAGGCGAAATTACTACATTTAGTCAAGCTGTGGAACTCACAGAATGAAACTGAACGTAGTCCGCCGCTAGTGCAAAAGGCAGTGAAAGTGGCGAGCCTGTTTGGCGCGGCAGCGGTTGCGCTGTGCTTCATAGCACGCTTTACTGTACCTCTCTTCGTTTTAACTTTCTGAGCGTGTTTTTAATCCAAACATATCATATCTATATGTTTTTGGAATCAGGAACCGACAAGGAATAAGATGAAATAGTTTTTAAATCGATTTCGGAAATTTAATTTTGATCATAATTTTTATATTTTTAATTTTCAGAGCTTGTTTTTAATCCAAATATAACATATGTATATGTTTTTGGAATCAGAAAATGACGGAGAATAAATAATTTTAATTACAAGTTTCCGGTTTTTAATGACCAAACTCACTCATTAGTTTTTAAGCCACCAAGCTGAAATGCAATACCAAACCCTGGCCTTTGTCGAAGATTGCTTTGCCAAAATTTCAATCAATTTAATTGAAAAATGAGGGTGTGACAATGCCGCCTCAACTTTTACAAAAAGCCGGATATGACGTCATCAAAGGTATTTATCGAAAAAAAGAAAAAAACGTCCGGGGATATCATACCCAGGAACTCTCATGTCAAATTTCATAAAGATCGGTCCAGTAGTTTAGTCTGAATCGCTCTACACACACACAGACACACACACACACACACACACACACACACACACACACACACACACACACACACAGACACACACACACACACACACACACACACACACACTTACACCACGACCCTCGTCTCGATTCCCCCCTCTATGTTAAAACATTTAGTCAAAACTTGACTAAATGTAAAAATAAACAACAAATAAAATAAAACTAGCATGCAGACCTATAACTACAGAAGTGCATGTAGTTATTACCACAAAAAAACGGATTCCCAGAATAGACCGTAATATGACCTCTTGGGAGAACAACGAGTCAACTCAACTCAACCCAACTCAAATTTTATTGGCTTCAATTTTCACATAGAAGAATTTGTCTTGCGCTTGGGATTAAGACATAGGCAGAAAGTAAGAGTATAACATATAAAAACAGCATTCATATCACATTTCATGTATCACCCACAGTAATCACTAGTATAGGCCTAGGCCTACAGATATCACTTTGTCCCTGTATCACACACGCAAATAAATAGTATCACATTTTCCACGTATCACACACAATATAGTCAGTAGAAACAGGAATCGCCCATTCAAAACCGGTGTAACACGAAATTTTTACTCCACGAAAAATTTACTCCGGAGTAAATATTTCGTACGAAATTCTTACTCCGAGTACACTTTTCGTACGAGAAAAGAACTCCCCAAGGCACGAAAAATTTACTCCCTCCACGAAATTTTTACTCCCCATTTTTTTTACTTCCAGTAAAAATCTCGTACGCAAAAATGGGATGCGGGCGAAGGGATAATGCCAATAAGTGATCTCGCGCACACGAATGTCGCGCTACCCTCCTTCCACCCCTTCCACCACCAAGACTAACAGGGGACAAGGGAGTACAAATTTCGTACACCTGGCATGGGAAGTTAAATTGCTTGTGTTTGGGTGAAGTAATTTATTCGTTATTTATTCGTCAGGGGAGTAACATTTTTGTACGAAATGTTTACTCGGAACTCACCTGTCTTGGGGAGTACTTTTCTCGTGAAATGGGGGAGTGCTTTTTTCGTAAAGGGAGTAACTTTTTCGTACGAAATGTTTACTCCGGAGTAAAAATCTCGTGGGAGTAATTTTCTCGTGTTACACCGGCTCACTCATTCTCGTCAAGTTTATCCAACAGAGAAAACATAATCACACGCGATCGAAGAGCTAATTCCTGCGCGAACGGTTCGCCTGAAAACGCCGATTGCACATTAATCATCAAATGATATTCATGCTGAAGTAAGCATTTTGAAAGTTGCTGTTGCTGCTGTATAGCTGACGACTGTGAAGTCATTTCTGCTCACTCCATTCGCAATCTTTTCTAAGGTACAATCGATTTCCGGTGTGGGATTGTAACCATGCGCGTGTGGGTTGTGTGATTGAGAATATAGTGCCACATTTGCGTCTGTAATATTCAGATGGTAGACCAGATACATTGAATTTCTTTTGTTGTTTCGTTCTGCCTTGATGTTTGTTATATTGGTTACTGAACCGTGTGTGTGTGTGTGTGTGTGTGTGTGTGTGTGTGTGTGAGTGTGTGTGTGTGTGTGTGTAGGTGGTTTTACCGACAAATGGGGACGATTGTCACTGGAGAGCAGTCAAATGGGGACGCTTCCGACAAACGGGGACGTCCCCATTTGTCGGCCCGTGCGACCCCATTTGACTGGATTTGAGCAGATTGAGCGACCCCATTTGACTGCTTCCTAGCATCCCTGTGGACAAACGGACTGGATTTTCACACAGATTCATACACATATTTTAGCTCTGCACTTTGTGGTCTGCTCAACTAAACCATGTGATTTTTATCATGTGACTTCAAATGACTTTACAGTAACTGCTTTCATCAGAATTCAGTTTTTATTCAAATGCAGTCAAACTAAAACATTTATTTGAATTTTAAAAAAAAAGTTATTGCATTTAATATATTTTATTAAGAGTATTTTGAAAGAGTTCTGATTATTTGATCACGTTTTTTTTTGTATTAAAACAAAAACAAACACAGAAACATATACATTCCTGTAAAAAAAAAAAAATGATTACAATTATTTTGTTATGAGATTTATTTTAGGTTAATTCGAAGTGTTGTGTCTCATTATTACATCTTTTTTGTCGTGTTTATTGCAATTTTTATTTATTTTATTCATGTGAACAGCTCAGATCATGGGTAATTTTAACACCTTCACATTTAAATGCTTATTTTATAACCATCCATTGAATTGAGAAGAAACCAAAGCATACTAAACTGCTAAGCATGAATCAAACAATAAGAAAATAAAAAGAACCAACAGCATCGTTTTGTATGTGTGGGTAGTAAACACGTTTTATTTACAAAACACGGCGGAAAATGGCGACAAATTTGTTGCACAGCGACAGGTCACTTTCTTCAACCAAGGCCAGTACTTTCATACATGACAAAGGAAAGCAAATATGGCCTGAATAATAAAGTTATAGTGTTCCTTTGCGTGTCTGAGTGATAAACTGTTTTAATCAACTATCTTCAGAAACGTAATTGCACTCAGCAGATTTGTCTTCCGCTCATAACTTTCGTGTCACACGGTCTTTGCGACAAACAGATAGATCGCATTCTCGCAGAAAATCATTGACAACACAGACCAGTCATTTTTAGCATTGCGTTTGGGAAGGGCTACTATTATAGTGTGTTTTAAGAAAGAAAAACATTACAGTATCGGCAGAACACGACCAAATGAGTTTTCGTGTCACAGCGTTATGGGCGTGAGATTGTGTTCTCACACTGTAGCAAAATCATTGACAACACAGACAAGTCAGTTTTAGCATAGACATTGGGAAAGGCTACTATTATAGTGTGTTTTAGGAAAGAAAAACATTATAGTATCAGCAGAACACGACCAAATCATGACAAATGAGTTTGCGTTTTGGGCGTTATGGGCGTTTTTTCACACTGCAGATCATATCTCAAAAACTACGCAGTGGATCTTTATGAAATTTGATATGGATATTTTTGACTGGATTTTCTCATAGAAGGTTTTTCCGTTTATTGATAGGACAGGTTGATGACGTCATATTTTACCGTTTGCCAAAAGGTCGAGGCAGCACTTTCACAGTTACAGTTTTTCATCAATTTGATCGAATTTCTTATCACACAATCTCAGATCTAGGCCGGATTATGGGATTGCATTTCAGTTTGGTCATTTAAAGTTTTGTTATTGAAATGTTTGTTCGAAATATGTCATTTTTTCAAATTTTTAAAAACTAATATTTGAAACAAAAAATTTATATTGGTGTATTCCCTATTGCGTCCTGTATCTAAAACTATATAGTTTTGTTGTTTTGTATTGATAATTATGCTTAAAAATGAAGAAAACCGATAAATAACCACTATCTTTATTTATGAAAAAAGACACTTAAAAACAACTTCTTTCTATTCCTTACCATTTTCTGATTCCAAATATATATAGTTTCATGGTGTTTGACGTTGAAAATAGGCTAAAACTTAACAAACTCGGATCGTTGAATGGAAATTATACTTCCAAGCTCCGTGCAGCTGACAACATGATAAAAACACGTCATTTCAAGTGTGGAACACGCTCATGACGTCATACTGAAAGGTGATGAATTATGGCTTCACCTTGCGATGTTTCATTTCAAACATGGTAACATTTTTAAAGGGGTTTCTTTCTCAGATTTCTGTTTGCCCTCTGTCTGTCTCTCTATGTCTCCGTCTGTCTGACTGATTCAATTAAATGTGCAATTACTTAGTTTTGCAAAAGTCAAACTAAGTAGGATATACCTAATTGATTCAGGTCTCTAAATTCTTATTGTAAAATTGTGAGTTTTATTCAAAGCAAATTTAATTGGTGTTTTAAACTCTATAATGGGGCATGCTGTGATGAGTAGAAGAATGTGTGCTTACGAGCAGAAAAAGCCCATCAAAGTCAAGAATCGTGTTTTTCTTTTTCTATTTTCACCTTGTAGCTTCATACAGACACTAAGCAACAGTGTAGTTCCACTTCCAGTGCAATATCTTGTACTTTAATTTTGACCATCTGTGTAACACTTTATTGACCCATGATCTGAGCTGTTCACTCATGTAACCCTAGAGGTTTTTTTAAATAAATATTGACTTGACTTGACTTATTGCGAAGTATGAACCGCGTAGGGGGAGCAAAGGAAGGAGGGAGAGAGAGAGGTACGGAGGAAGGGAGGGAGAGAGAAAGGTACGGAGGAAGGGAGGGAGAGAGAGAGGTACGGATGAAGGGAGGGAGAGAGAGAGGTACGGATGAAGGGAGGGAGAGAGAGAGGTACGGAGAAAGAGAATGAGAGAGAGATAGAGGGAGCAAAGGAGGGAGGGAGAGAGAGAGGTATGGCGGAAGGGAGACAGAGAGAGGGGGCAAAGGAGGGAGGGAGAGAGAGAGGTACGGAGGAAGGGAGAGAGAGAGAGGGAGCAAAGGAGGGAGGGAGATAGAGAGGTATGGAGGAAGGGAGAGAGAGGCAGCAAAGAAGGGAGGGAGAGAGAGAGAGGTACGGAGGGAGGGAGAGAGAGAGGGAGCAAAGGAAAGACAGATAGAGAGAGAGGTAAGGAGGGAGGGAGAGAGAGATGGAGCAAAGAAGGGAGGGAGAGAGAGAGTTACGGAGGAAGGAAGAGAGAGAGAGGCAGCAAAGGAGGGAGGGAGAGAGAGAGGTAAGGAGGGAGGGAGAGAGAGAGGGAGCAAAGGAGGGAGGAAGAGAGAGAGGTACGGAGGGAGGGAGAGAGAGAGACAGACAGACAGACAGACAGACAGACAGACAGACAGACAGACAGACAGTTTTCACGCAAAAATGTTGTAAGGGTTGTGGCGTGGTGGAAAGGCGTTTGCCTCCGAAGCCGGTTTTTCTTCACTACGCAGAAGACAGAAACTGCAGAGCCGCTCTTCACTAAACTTTAAGTCTCTGTCTGACTGTTTGTAAACCAAATGTGGCTCTGATTGTATAACTTTTAACATCATTGGGATGAAATAAACACTCGATTTTATCGTCCCATCCCCCCAGATTACGTATGTGGACCCCACTTATACCAAGGTGATACAAAGTACTCAATTTTATCCAATCTTAACAGATATTTTTAAATATCTTATCACCCCCACTCCCGTCATCCTTCTGTTTTTAACCAGCTCCCGATTTTTTTTAAATGTTTTAAATTTTTTTTAACTATCGTATAAACCAATAATAAGCAATTTAGACCTTAATTTAAGCCCCTTAATTTTCGTTCGTTCGGTGTTTTTTTTCCTATAACCCAGATCATGTTCTTAAAAGGCTAACAATACATGCCTATAGGACATGAATATATTTTGTCTGGTCGTAAGGAGTTTGAGATGAAAAGTGTTGTTTGACGCCAGCGCGGTAAAACTAGTATAGACATGTCCCTGGGTGTTACGATGACATCAGAGTTTAAACTGTTCTTTTTCTAAATTATTGTGGTTATCATTCTTAATTAGCGAGCCAATCCATCAGAGAAAAATGAAAAAAAGTCATTTTCTCATGTCTCAAGGGAAAACCAGTGCCTTGCCTGTCTAAAATCACCTCCCGTTTGAGGAATTTTGCAGCCAGCGCAGTTACTTACAAGATATATTAACGTCCTACAGGCATAGATTGTTGGCCTCGGACAGGACTGGGGTAATATAATAAAAAAAAAATAGAGGAGGAAAAGAAAAGGGCAAAATCAAGCAAGCCCGACCGTGATAGGACCCAGGACCCACTCTCCATGAGTACGGGAGGGGGGGGGGCAATAAGAGATATATGTTAAGGTCCTTGTAAGAGGAGTATTAATAATATTTCCTTTATATACGTTGACTTCCTAAGGGAAGGACCATTAAAAACATGGACTTTAATTCAATTATAGTTTCGTTAAAAAATGATAAAACTCGGGACCACCTGTTAAAAGGTTTAAAAGTGACAACATTGTAAGAAAAAATATAAAGAACATGCGCAAACACGTAATACTGACCTATAGGGAAGTAAAATTGAGAGAAAACAGCTATCCTCTCGTTAATGTAATCATGTTTTAATGTAGAGACCAAAAAGCAATGTACTCACGTTAAAATGACGAACACGGAACGAATAACAGCGACGTTTCGACCTAAGGGTCTTCTTCAGGCACAAAAACACAAAAATACACACACAAAAAAGAAGAAGAAAGACGATAGAACAAATGAAGAGAAGAATAACTGACAAAACAACTGCACTGCACAAACCAACAAATGACAAAGACAATAACTGACAAAACAACAGCACTGCACAAACCAACAAATGACAAAGACAGTCTTTGTCATTTGTTGGTTTGTGCAGTGCAGTTGTTTTGTCAGTTATTCTTCTCTTCATTTGTTCTATCGTCTTTCTTCTTCTTTTTTGTGTGTGTATTTTTGTGTTTTTGTGCCTGAAGAAGACCCTTAGGTCGAAACGTCGCTGTTATTCGTTCCGTGTTCGTCATTTTAACGTGAGTACATTGCTTTTTGGTCTCTTTATTGTTCCCTCTCACGTGCAGTCGCCATTGTTTAATGCATGTTTTAATGTGTTTTGTATAATCCGGAAGCAGGAGTTTAAAACCTATATATATAT
>NC_090248.1:46553235-46598288 GCF_037325665.1 Littorina saxatilis
CTGATTTTACTGGTGTGTTATGCGTTTGTAAGTTGATTGATTTGATGCTTTATATTGTATTTGTAAAGTAGTAGAAATTATTTCATTATTATTATTATCATACAAGATACGTTTCCTGCGGTCTGCGAATGAGACGTGAATAAGAAACATTTCGCGCAGCTCAGGACATAAAATTCATACGCTGTATTCGGACAAAAAATGCATGCCCTGCGCTGGAGAATTTGGTGCAATACGTATGTACGCAGTGGGATCTGCTCTCTGTCTTGCATCATTTCGTTTGAATATATTTCTTCTCGTAAATACGCAGCAGCGAACGTAAGGCCTGACGCTCAACTATGTAACTTCAGTAGGACAGACGACGCTCTGCAGATTATCCCAGCCCGCTACACGTTGTGTGAAAGGAAAACAGGCCAAGTAGTCTTCATAATCCCTATCGCAGCATCAATAATAGGCAGTGGGTCGTCTGTGCCGCTGAAACTGCGCAGGTATATTCTGCCCATAAGATACAGAGATAGCGATGAAGTTTTTGGTGCAATATGGGCACAGCGGGCTCTGATCTCTGTATATGATTTCGTTTGAACAGTTCTTTTAAGAAGTGCAGAAAAAAAAGGCTAAAATTAAAAGGGGAACAAACCGAAAATTGTCAGTACTAACTTCAATTCAAAAGGTTGTGCCCCTTGGTAGCATGGCCATTATTATTGTCAGAGTTCTCAGTCATTCTCTGTTACTGCCTTCTGTGTTTTGTCTGTCTGTCTCTTTCTCTCTCTCTTTATCTCTGCAAATGTGTGTGTGTGTGTGTTGTGTGTGTGTGTGTGTGTGTGTGCGAGCGTGCGTGCGTGCCGCGTGCGAGCGTGTCTGTGTGTGTGCGAGCGTGCGTGCGTGCGTCAGTGTTTGCGTGCACGTCTGTGTGTGTCTGTCTGTCTGTGCGCGACCACTTCTGCTGATGAATCAAACGTTATCGAAAAGCTATCAGCGGTACGACCATAGATCGCTGTCGGCAGACCACCAAGTCGTTCACTCCAATCGGAAAGTCAGTGATACCGGCATCAAATCAAACGGTTTCATCATCAAATCAAAATCAGAGCCCTGCCCACTCATATGACAGGATGCAGCGATATCCCGAAATAGCCCTCTGTTATCATTTGAGATATTTTTACTGGTCGGTGATGCTGTGTTTGAATCACAGGCGGGTGACCGGCTTTTGGTGGCACGTGATTTTTATTTCAGAATGTTTATTGATGTTTGCTTTGTGTGTCTCTCTTTGTCGCTAACATTTAGTTGTCAAGTTTCAGGTGGTTTTTTTGTTTGTTGTATTCTTCTTTCTTCTTCAGCGTTCCAGAATTGTCTGGTTACGTGTGAGCTCGTTTGCCCATTTGGGTTCCCCAAACCATACTCTGAGAGCATAGTCAGCTTTACTCCGCTTTCGTTGAGTAGGCATGCTGGGTATTTTCGTGTTTCTATAACCCACCGAACTCCGACATGGATTACAGGATCTTTTCCGTGCGCACTTGGTCTTGTGCTTGCGTGTTCACACGAAGGGGGTTAAGTCACTAGCATGTCTGCACATAAGTTGACCAGGGAGATCGGACAAATCTCCACTCTTAACCCACAAGGCAGCGGCGACCGGGATTCGAACTCACGACCTCGCGATTAGGAGGCCGACGTCTTACCACCACGCCACTGCGCCTGTCAAGCTTCGGTTCCTTTGGAAGCATGGGAAATGTTATTAGCTGTTGTAATTGTCTGATTTGCTGACTTATCCTCCTGCCTGTCATGTCAGTCTGTCTCCCTGCATTTGTCCATCTGTCTTTTCTTGCCAAGGTTTCTGTCCGTCCCTCTTTCTGTCTGTCCGGCTGCCTGCATCTCTTTGCCAAACCATCCGTCTGTCTTGCTCTCTCTCATCCTGGCGCGACATTTGTCTATATTATGTTGATTTGGGACAACACACCCCGATCTTTTATTCTAAAAACTCGGTATAACGGAAGTGGTAGTATTCAGACGTGTGTCTTGATACCGGAACGCGCCGAAGGTACCAAAATCCAACATACGTCTTTGAAACCAATGGTGCAATCGGGTCAAGCCCCGCGGATAATCGACTGTGAGGTATAGTAATTGTAAACACGAACTAAATTTAGATTTAGGGGAAAACTCTAAGATTTGTTGACTGGTTGGCGATATTTGTATGTGATTCTTACTGTCTCTGCGTCATTTTTATGTTTTGTGTTTTTGCTGTTGCAAATATTAATCTACTTGTTGTTCTATGTCCTTGCACAGCTCAATTATAATTTTGGATACAAGCTGTATGTGACATGAACAGAAGTTCAGTTGACATAAAAAAAAAAGGTGAAGTATAAAAGCATTCAAAACGTGTTTATGCAGATGCCTATTTGTTCTTCGTCCGTACTAACGTCCCAGATTAGACGGAGCTATCTTTATCAGGCGATAACCGATACTAACTTCTACACATGGTACGCCCAAATACCTTACGCACGTCATTTGCCGTAACGATAACAATTACATACGACGTGATCCATGTATCTAATAAACAGCTTGCACTTTTGACACTGTATATCTTGCAGTTCCCACGCGTAACGATAACTGTCTTGTGATGTAACAACATGAAATAAAACCTATCGCAGGCTTTCTTCTTTCCTTTGTTTTAGAAAGGTAAGGTCTGATAAATACGTCAGAACAGGCAGGAAGACCACAAAAAGAAAACCGGCACGGTTGGCCTAGTGGTAAGGCGTCCGCCCCGTGATCGGGAGGTCGTGGGTTCATACCCCAGCCGGGTCATACCTAAGACTTTAAAATTGGCAATCTAGTGGCTGCTCCGCCTGGCGTCTGGCATTATGGGGTTAGTGCTAGGACTGGTTGGTCCGGTGTCAAAATAATGTGACTGGGTGAGACATGAAGCCTGTACGGCGACTTCTGTCTTGTGTGTGGCGCACGTTAAATGTCAAAGCAGCACCGCCCTGATATGGCCCTTCGTGGTCGGCTGGGCGTTAAGCAAACAAACAAACCACAAAAAGAAGGAATAAAAGAAACAAACAAGCATTAACAACAAAATAACTTACAACATATCAGCAACAGCAACAACAACAACAACAACAACAACAACAACAACAAACAAACAAACAAGCCAGAAAATGTACAGCGTATTCGCATCTAACGAATTTGAATTCACTTGTTTTGAGTTAATATGCATTATTCTGTCATAGCAAGGACACAACAGTTTAACAACACAGCAAATGTCAACAGGCTGAATCTTCTCTGTGCCGAATGGTTTTTGTGTTTTGTTTTTTGTTTTTTGGATGAATTATTAAATTAATCTATCAAAAGTCACCAGTGGTTTTGTGTGTTGTTGTTGGCTGTTTTTGTTCTCTCAAGAAATTCTTTTATTCATGAATAATTTGTTTTTAAACTCTGCACGGAGAGCAGTCAGAATGTTGATTATTGCTCTGCGAGATATGAGATGCTGAGTTGATTTCTTTTAACGGGAAGGAGTGCTCTTTCAAACGCACACACACACACACACTGCAGCTTAAAACGAAGGACGGGGGGGGGGGGGGGGGCGCTGGCGGGCGGCGAAGGGCTAATTTTAGCATGAGCGACGTACGCTTACATCTCTGTATCAAGGTCTGATCTGCCCTATCAAACAAGAGACACACATCTGGACATAAGGCGGAGATAAGTCGTTGGGAACAAGGACTTCCATCACCAGAGACTACGGCCCGTTGCGATAATTCACAAAACCAAACGGCGATCGCCACTTGAAAATCTCATTCATAGATATCAAGCTCTTCAGTGAAAGAGGTGCGACTGATGCAGTCCCGCTGGGCGACGCAGCAGCGCACTCTTGAAGATGACGTCATTCCGGTCTATGACGTCAATGACAAGTGCGCGACGGGGCGAACATTGAGCTAAGTCAACTTGTTGAAGCTAATGAAGAGGGAAACTGGCGATAAGGCAATGGTGTCTTGCGGGGACGACCGTCAGTTCTGTTCGGTATGGATCTTGAGTTCCCAGTCGAGAGTTTAGATCTTCAAGTCGTCTGGATAATCATCTGATTAAAACGTGCGATACTGTTCTGGTGACAACTTCCATTGTTTGACCTCTCAGACACGTCAGAAAGTTTGATGCCCAAATGTCCTCAGACCCTGCCTATCTCTAAGTAGTACTGAAGACTCTTTAGCTCAAATCCAACTGCCACGTAACATTTCAACTACACAAAACTTTACAGAACTACTAACTCATAACTCATAACTCATAACTCATAACTCATAACATTTTATTGATCCAACAAAGGAAATTAAATTGGTCATCAGCACATATAGGTCATTAATTAATAATTATAAAAGAATAAGAGAAGAAAATTTATAAAACCCATGATAACAGAAAGAAAAAAAAATGCAGGTCCACTTTTTTGAGGACCTAAAGTTAAGAAAAAATCGTTTTTAGAATTTTGCTCTTGCTGCAGAAATTTCGAGTTATACAGACGAAGTCAAATGTAAGTAGTTTTTTTTATGAAAAGCTAGCTTCGAACATGTTTTAGAAAGTGATCATTTCCCTCTTTTTTGGGCCTGAACTCGACTTGAAAGTTAACGAAGGTCAAGAAGACGTCGTGTCTTGACGTCATCAGGGGCAATTATTGTGTGAAGTTTCAAGAGTCTAACTTAATAAATATTCGAGAAAATGTCAATGTTAACTTTGTATTTTTCATTATATATATATGTGTGTGTGTGTGTGTGTGTGTGTGTGTGTGTGTGTGTGTGTGTGTGTGTGTGTGTGTGTGTGTGTGTGTGTTGAAATCAGGTACCAAGAAGCAACATAACTGACAAATTCTGCTTCTTCGCAGCACCGAACCAGTGTCCTAGCAACATGCATGGCTGACGTTCGAATTAAATGGATTAGTTGGATCAGGAACCAGATCCTGCCACCGCAACACGGATTTTCCCGCCCGATACCCATTCAGATTGAAAGCACTCAATCACCTGACTTCCATTGAAAAGGGTGAAGAAGTTATCTCCCATACAAGAGGGGTTATCTGCCTTAGGATGATTCATAAAGAGGGCGCCGCGATGAACGGTGAGATCACACGTGTGCTACTGACGTCACTAGCAAGATGAGAGAGATAGTATCGACTTTGGTATCAATGCGATTGACAAAAGAAAAGCTCATTCATAAGTATCTTCGATAAACTAGAGGAGACGGAGATATGAGCGCTTTCTGCCTTCAAATCAAGTAGGCTACTGCAAAATGGCGTCTGGTGTCGGAAAAGTTATCGCGGACCAACCAGAAAGAAGCGTGAGCGAATCACATATAGCTGATGTGTTGACCCGACAACATCAAAGCACGTTTCTTGTGACGATAATCTCAGAAAATAATACACTTTTTACCCTTCGTCTGCTCCCATGGGGTCGCCTTCACGCGGCGGGAGTGTTTCCACAGAGCTACCCCACCCCTTTACTTCTCTTCTTTTGTCTTATTTCTGCCTTACCAGTCCTTTCACCTATATTTCCTTCCAAGAAAACTCTCCCTACTATTCCCTGCAGATTTCCAATTCTTTTCTTGTTGTCTTATTTCTATCTGACTGGATCCATCACCTTTATTTCACTTACCAAAAGTCTTCTTTTCCACATCCTTATTTCTCTGCACCCCGCATGTCGTAAGAGGCGACTAACGGATTATGTTTCTCCTTTTACCCTTGTTTAGTGGTTCTTGTATAGAATATAGTCAATGTTTGTAAAGATTTTAGTCAAGCAGTATGTAAGAAATGTTTAGTCCTTTGTACTGGAAACTTGCATTCTCCCAGTAAGGTCATATATTGTACTACGTTGCAAGCCCCTGGAGCAATTTTTTGATTAGTGCTTTTGTGAACAAGAAACACTTAACAAGTGGCTCTATCCCATCTCCCCCCTTTCCCCTATCCCATCTCCCCCCTTTCCCTCGTCGCGATATAACCTTCGTGGTTTAAAACGACGTTAAACACCAAATAAAGAAAGAACCCTTCGTCTCTGTCTGTCTGTCCGTCTTTCGTTGTGTTCCTTGAGGACAACAGTTCTGGATTCCATAGAGAAAGAAAACATGATTACTTGTGATGAATTGAAAACAAATTAAAAAAATTCAGTCAATCTATCGGCTTGAAACTAAAAGATCAACACCAAGAACCTGGGTCTAGTTATTACCAAGACTTGTAGGCTTGGCAAGACAAAACCCGAAGACCGAGACGGGTCGCACTGCATCCGAACATGGAACCGGTTTTCTTTTATTTTGAGCACATTTTAAGAGTAAACATATAATATTTATGTATTTTTGGAATAAACAATACAATGCAATCGTTTCTGAATATGCTTTTAAAATTTCATTATCATAATTCTAATGACAATTTTTATTAATTAATTCTCAAGCTTCCAATTATATGCAACCTGTAGCCCAGACTGAGTCAAGACTTTTTTGACAAAAATGTCAATCAATTCGATGAAGAAACGAGGTAGCCACGGTGTCGCCTCAATTTCTATAATATAGCCGGATGTGACGACATCAAAGACATTTATCACCAAAGGAGAAACATTTCTGGGGCAATGATCTGGAACAAGTCACATGTTAAGTTTCATGCAGATCTGTACAGACGTCCCAGGGAATCTCTTTACACACACAGGTATGCACGCACATTCCCCATAACCCTTGCCTCCATTCCCATGCAGTCTAACTCAAAAACTGCAAAGAAATAAGTACGTGTGTTATGCACAGAGTTGTAAGTATTATTTGAACATAAGTAATTGGGTATGTTCAGAATACAAAATCGAACTGCAAACCGAGAATTCAACGTTGACTTGAGTGAGCTATGAAGCCACCAATTCAACAGAGCATAATGGCATCAGGGTACCTGCGATGAAAGAACACCCTTACGACCATCCACAGGTGTCCCCACAATGCAGGTAACCTGCCATGACAGGTATATTTTGCTAAAGGTTAGAGAAAAAGGGACAACATAATGTCCTTTCATGAGAGGTGTCCTCTCATCGGAGGGGCCTCACGTCAAAGGTGCCACTGCAATGTGTGCAGCTTGGTCTAGAAAATATTCTGACATACCTTGGATTGGATTGGATTGGATGGATTGGATAAGATTTACAGTCCAGTGAGGTTACCCTCATGGAAATTCGGGCTGCTTTCTCCCCGGGGAAAGCGAGCTGCCATACATACGGCGCTACCCATATTTTTTTTTCCCTGCATGCGTGTATTCATGTTTCCTGAGACTTAATGCCGTGTGAGATGGAATTTTTTTACTTTATTCCAAGTCCCACGGGTATTTGATGGACATTTTTATCTATGCCTATACAATTTTGCCAGGAAAGACCCTTTTGTCAATCGTGGGATCTTTAACGTGCACACCCCAATGTAGTGTACACGAAGGGACCTCGGTTTTTCGTCTCATCCGAAAGACTAGCACTTGAACCCACCACCTAGGTTAGGAAAGGGGGGAGAAAATTGCGGCCTGACCCAGGCCTGAACACGCAACCTCTCGCTTCCGAGCGCAAGTGCGTTACCACTCGGCCACCCAGCCTTTGAGCTTCTTAACATCAAATTCTACGTATGTTTGTCTCAAACAGTTGTCTTTGTCCATTCCCATTCCTCCCTTGCTTTTTCAGTTACGCGTCTATTGTTTTGTCTCACGCCACTTCACCGCTTTTTGTCTTTCTGTTTTGAATTCAGTTTCTTTCGCCGCGCCTCGAAAGAGCAGTGTACCCCTCCCTCTGCCCCCCCCCCCCCCCCCCCCCCTCCGCATCCCTCCCGTGCCCCTGCCTCCACCCTCCTTACCCCAGCTTCCGCCCCCCGCCCCCAGGCCCACCTTCTATCCCCACGACCGACTTTCTGAGCACCATCCGATGTAAGAGTATCATCGTCCCCTATATCCTCCTAAAGCCAACTTCACACGGGCATACAGCAACTACCCTATGAACCTATTCTGTACATTTTGTTTTGCCAAAACTTGGTGGAAAATTATTTCCACGTTAACAGTTTAACCGCCTCGCTCGGTATCTTCGGAAGCGATCCAACGAGAGAGCGATCGATCAGCAATTGATTTAGATATAATCTTGGAAAACACTTTTATTTTAGCTTTCTCCTTCTCGTGAAGTTGGTCTCACCGTCTCAGAGCCGGCCAGGCTTGTACATGGGATAATACCACCCCTCCGCTTGGTCACATACCCAAAATGAGCAGCTCAGTTCTGTGCTCTCTGCATGTGCACAGCAGGATAAATTAATTTCGTAAAAGCCACTCAGGGATTTTTAAGAAATGTATTCTCCAAAGATTGCAACTTACCACAGCAAGCAGTCAGGGTGTTTGTTTGTTTAACGCCCAGCCGACCACGAAGGGCCATATCAGGGCGGTGCTGCTTTGACATATAACGTGCGCCACACACAAGACAGAAGTCGCAGCACAGGCTTCATGTCTCACCCAGTCACATTATTCTGACACCGGACCAACCAGTCCTAGCACTAACCCCATAATGCCAGACGCCAGGCGGAGCAGCCACTAGATTGCCAATTTTAAAGTCTTAGGTATGACCCGGCCGGGGTTCGAACCCACGACCTCCCGATCACGGGGCGGACGCCTTACCACTAGGCCAACCGTGCCGGTAGTCAGGGCGTTGCTTTGTGGTATGTGTCCATGTGGAGGGATTGTCTTATCTCATGTAAAAGTCTGGCCAGCTCTGAAACGTTGAGCCGAACTTTTTTCACTGTACCTTTAACTGATTTCCCTTATAGATTTAGAGGCCTGAGTAAAGAGTCAATAGTCAACCAACAAATAACTCCCCCTCCCTCGTTCTAAATAAACATATATCCCCGTGTTATTAGAACTTCTGCTATGCCTTGAATGGCACAATTTTCGGGTTCAAGGCTGACAAGGACAATCTCTGGACGATTTCACAGGTTTCTTTGGCAGGGGTCACATAACAGCCACAAGGTTAAAAGAAGGTACAAGTCATGTGCCTTCAAAATCGACCCGAAAAACACCTTAGTTCAGAAATCGAAAAAAAAATCACAATCTGCTAAACTGGACATCGTTTGCACTCATAAAGACAAATCTACCTATAACCTATAAAAGGCTTTTTTTATTTTTTTTTAATTTTTTTAACTATCATCTTTCTTCTGATAATACGCCATTCCGCCTCAGACAGGTTTCAACCACTTAGAGGTCAAAAACGGGAGGTTCTAGCTTTAGCTTTGAGGGGTTGCACCACAGAAAACACTGTAGTTCAACTCGTTTATTCACAAGGGAAATTTCTTTACGGGATTGCAACGCGAACTTTTGAATGTCTTCTTAACGAAAAAAACTCGTCCAGGAATTGGGTTCAAGTTGTTCATGTAAACTGCACTTAACTTTCTGTCACTCCCTCGTAAAACTCCCCCCACATCCCTCTCCTCATCTACCCCCTCCTTTCCCTTACCCCTCCACTCAAGTTTGTCTGGGACGTAATTACGGTTACAGGCCGGACACAATCATATCGTTTGTGTTTACATTAGGATCACACCTTCTCAAGATCTTGCTTTCTTGAGAAGCGCCGCGGAACACGTGGTAGCCCTGATGCTTGGTATATATAGAGTGTCTTCTGAGTTTGTTGTTAGTTGCTCGGAGCTTAGTACTGCGAATTATAAACTTAAATATTTACTGAACAACACTTCGGTCCTTCTGTACTGAAGTTTTAACAAGTATTCGAAGCTACACGGTTTAGTGCTGTAGTTTATTCATTCTGTACTACAAACGGTTCTGGGACATTTGCTCCATTACAAGTTCGTTCTGTTTGCTTGAATGTAATTTGTGATTTTTAAAACGCATCGGAGCTTCTATTGCCGTGTTATATAAAGAAACTGCATCATTTTGTGGAAATTAAGTGGACCCCTCAACATGGCGTACCGTTGTGTTCTTCTTGTGATTTTACTCGCTGCCGCCACTCAGATGAATTCAGGTAAATATTATGATTCGTTTCAATTGCATCAACTTCCCTTTGTGTTGACACCATGATGTTTATAATGATGATGAACTTGTCAAAGTCAAAAGCAATTGATCTTTTAAAACAACAACAAAAATAACAACAACGACGTCGACAACGAAAAAAACAAAAAAAACACAGATGACGACAACAGCTACAGTATTTCATTTAACCTCTGCTAAATATTCACATTTTAATTAATTTTACATTTTCTTTCTTTGATCTTCATGTTTGGATCCATCGTACACATGTACCACGGACACCGTATTCTTGCCCCCCCCCCCCCCCCCCCCCCCCCCCGTCCCCCCGAACCCCTTTGATGTCTTCGCTTCCCGGTCAACGTTCGGATCATCCATGTTCCAATTTACAACTTTGTTCGAGTGCCAAACTAAATTTTAAAGCATACAAGATCCCTTCACAGATAATATCTGATGGATATCGATAAAGTGTTTAATGTCAATGAACTTTTCAGGCATTGACTCGCAATCAATATGGACAGCAAAGATTTGAGAGGGAATGGGGGGGGGGGGGGGTAGGGTTTTTTCACTCGTCATTGAAACCACCTTCCTTCTCCAAGCAAGTTACGCTGACGGTGTCTGGAATTAAAAACAAACTTGGTACAGGAAAATACAAAAGTACGCTTAAATCAGCTTTTGAAGTGATCGACGCGAGATAAACGTTTTGTGCAAAGCGTGCACATTTCTGAAACACTGTCGTGGACGCATATGTCAATTTGCGAAATTAATTCGGCAAAACATTCTCATACGAAACAGAAAGCAGCCAGGCTGCTGGTGTGTGGTACGTGTCCAAGCAGAATGATGCGCTAATCGTACAGACAAAAGCTTATAGTGTTCATCTTCTTCTTCTTCTTCTGCGTTCATGGGCTGAAACTCCCACGTAGCACATTCGTGCTTTTTGCACGAGCGGGTTTTTACGTGTATGACCGTTTTTCCCCCGCCATTTAGGCAGCCATACGCCGCGTTCAGGGGAAGCATGCTGGGTATTTTCGTGTTTCTATCACCCACCGAACTCTAACGTGGATTACAATATCTTTTTCGTGCGCACTTGTTCTTGTGCTTGCGTTATCCTCTTCATTATCCTTTCAATGGTGATAAATCTGTCTTCAACAGTACATAGGACGATCCTAATGTCGACACCTAAAACGAAAATGTCCGTAGTGACGGTCAACGTGACATGCAGTGACCATGAGAATTAAAATATTCAAAATATTCATTCATTTTATCACCAACTTATTGAAGCATGTGTCCAGATGTTACGATTGTTACGATTACAACATTGTGTTCATTTCTGCGTGCAGTACACACGACGATCCTGACGGCGAGTCCTGAAACGTACGTGTCTGGAGTGACGGCCAACCTGACGTTGAAATGCAGTCCTGGCGAAACTATCGGCGTCGTGTCCAACATCGCTGTCTTTCAGCTGTCCAAATCCGGCAAGCTGCTCGCCACGGGCAAGCCTACTGAAGTTATTCTCGGTATGTCCTTTGTCGCCATATATCTTGGTTTAAACAAAGTTTTATTCAAAATACATGGCATGAAACAATTGACAGCTTGCAACTAGGACACGAACCCAAGCAAAAGCTTGCATTTGTCTTCGGTGTAACATTTCTGAGAAGTCCCTTGTGAAAACCTCAAGGTTCAATATAGTCACCACTTATTGTGTAAGTAGTCCTCGCTAGATATACGTGTGGGTGGGTGTGGCAGTCAAGAGGAATCATATGAGATGGAATCGTATGCGAAGATCTGATGTGATTTGACTTTCCCTTCTTCTTTTGCCATCGTACTCCTCCTTCTTCTCTGTACTCGTTCCTGCAGTTCACCATTCGCTCCTGTCTGTCTACCTGCGTTGCACTGTTTCATATCCAAAAGGTTATTTTAAGTAAAAAAAGCTAGCAGTCTGTGTCATTATTCCTGGCTTCAGACAAGGGCTTGAAACCCAACAAGTATTTGGCAGCAAACCAGACGACGCATCAGCCTCAACAACTCGTTCCTGTGGTTCACCATCCTGGTTTATTATCGTTCTCTGTATGTGCTGCACCATCTGAACCTAGCAGGTTAACACCAATACTGTGTTATTATTATTCTTACCATTGCAATAATCCAAAAACATCATACATACAAAAAATTAAAACATTCCTATAACTTACCATTCTTGTTTTAATTTTTATTTTTTTATTCTTCATTTATAATTGCTATTACGTCTGGTTTCAGGCGACGGTTTGAGGACAAACAAGTACTCCGCAGCGCAACAGATCGACCCCAACAACCTGAACAACTCGTTCCTGCTGTTCACCATCCTGTTCCCAGAGGAGGAGGACGAGGGCACCTACAAGTGTGACATGAACTACGAGGACAAGCAACACTTCTTGAAGCACGCAGAATGCGAGTTCAATCTCGCGCAAAATGGTAGGCTTTTGAATGATGCATGTTAGTGCGCATGTTAGACCTCTTTGCAGACTGGGCTTGTTAAGAGTATGACATGAACAGACAAGCAACACTTCTTGAATCACGCAGAATGCACCTTCTGGATATGGATTCCCAACAGGTGTTGGTCTTGGGAGTACATCAAAGGAACCGATTTCCCCACCCGGTGCGAATACAAATACCCGATTTTTTTCAAGCGCTCTCTGGTCCACCCAGCCAGCTGCAAATGCATGGGTACCTGGCCCTACTGATTCAGGGCCGGGGGAGGCCAAGGCAGCGAGGGAGAGTAGTGGGCACCGCCATCAGCAACCTGGCCCTGGACAAGTTGAGTTCTCTAGCATCTCGCTCCCCAACGACCAAATATGGTTATGGGAATACCTTTATGTGACCGAGTGCACGAAGTAGGCCTACAACAATCATCTTTGGAGGCCGCATTACCAGTCAAGCAGAGTTGAGATTTTAGAGCAAATTTAATAGCCCCATACAAACTGACGTGAGTAGGCAAAGGTTCCCAAGAGCATACACGGCGACAACAGCACCCAGACGCCATCACAAACAGCTACTCCCCATCTCACTAGTGTGCTGTCTTCCAACGTACCAAAATCGTCGTAGGCCTACTACTACTATAACTAGCTCACGCTCTGGCAGGGAGACAACTCTATCAACGCAGAGCAACTGCCTGTGACAAGGGGAACCAATATACGTCACCCTGACGCATTTACCTGTAGCCTATCTTACTGCAGAGATGATAATACTGTAAATCCCGTTTTTGCATCAGACAGCATCAGCTCCCCTACGATCAACTATAGGTATGGGAATAACTTTTAACCTTAACCTTACTGCAAATATGATAATAGGGCTTACTTTAAATCCCGTTTCAGCATCGAACGGCATCAGCGTGCAGTAGAGACTGAGTGGACCAGACCCTTCAGCAGGTGGAGACCCAACGGCAAAGATGATAATATTGTCAACTCTGTTTCAGCATCGGACGGCATCAGCGTGCAGAAGAGGGTGGACCAGACCCTGCAGCAGGTAGAGAACCTCATGACCCGCATCAACAAGCTGGAGACTCAGGTCTTCACTCTCGTCACGGAGAACAACAACCAGTCGCAGACAATTAATGAACTCTCTAGTAAAGGTAAGAATCAAGTTTCGTCTTCTTTTTCTTTTTATATTTAGTCAAGTTTTGACTAAATATTTTAACATCGAGGGGGAATCGAAACGAGGGTCGTGGTGTATGTGCGTCTGTCTGTCTGTGTGTGTGTGTGTGTAGAGCGATTCAGACTAAACTACTGGACCGATCTTTATGAAATTTGACATGAGAGTTCCTGGGTATGAAATCCCCATACGTTTTTTTCATTTTTTTGATAAATGTCTTTGATGACGTCATATCCGGCTTTTCGTGAAAGTTGAGGCGGCACTGTCACGCCCTCATTTTTCAACCAAATTGGTTGAAATTTTGGTCAAGTAATCTTCGACAAAGCCCGGGGTTCGGTATTGCATTTCAGCTTGATGGCTTAAAAATTAATTAATGACTTTGGTCATTAAAAATCTGAAAATTGTCCCAAAAAAAAAAATTTATAAAACGATCCAAATTTACGTTTATCTTATTCTCTATCATTTGCTGATTCCAAAAACATATAAATATGTTATATTCGGATTAAAAACAAGCTCTGAAAATTAAATATATACAAATTATTATCAAAATTAAATTGTCCAAATCAATTTAAAAACACTTTCATCTTATTCCTTGTCGGTTCCTGATTCCAAAAACATATAGATATGATATGTTTGGATTAAAAACACGCCCAGAAAGTTAAAACAAAGAGAGGTACAGAAAAGCGTGCTATCCTTCTTGGCGCAATTACTACCCCGCTCTTCTTGTCAATTTCACTGCCTTTGCCATGAGCGGTGGACTGACGATGCTACGAGTATACGGTCTTGCTGAAAAATGGCATTGCGTTCACTTTCATTCAGTGAGTTCGACAGCTACTTGACTAAATATTGTATTTTCGCCTTACGCGACTTGTTTTTTTTGAGATCAGAAATGTTACATTCACGTCCTGCCTAGGTTACAACCAGGGGAAGAAGGCTTGTCTAGCCAGCTTTACCCGTGTGTCAAGTTTTGACTAAATATTTTAACATCGAGGGGGAATCGAAACGAGGGTCGTGGTGTATGTGCGTGTGTGCGTGTGTGCGTGTGCGTGTGTGCGTGTGTGTGTCTGTGTGTGTGTGTAGAGCGATTCAGACTAAACTACTGGACCGATCTTTATGAAATTTGACATGAGAGTTCCTGGGTATGAAATCCCCATACGGTTTTTTTCATTTTTTTGATAAATGTCTTTGATGACGTCATACCCGGCTTTTCGTGAAAGTTGAGGCGGCACTGTCACGCCCTCATTTTTCAACCAAATTGGTTGAAATTTTGGTCAAGTAATCTTCGACGAAGCCCGGACTTCGGTATTGCATTTCAGCTTGGTGGCTTAAAAATTAATTAATGACTTTGGTCATTAAAAATCTCAAAATTGTAAAAAAAAATAAAAATTTATAAAACGATCCAAATTTACGTTTATCTTATTCTCCATCATTTGCTGATTCCAAAAACATATAAATATGTTATATTCGGATTAAAAACAAGCTCTGAAAATTAAATATATACAAATTATTATCAAAATTAAATTGTCCAAATCAATTTAAAAACACTTTCATCTTATTCCTTGTCGGTTCCTGATTCCAAAAACATATAGATATGATATGTTTGGATTAAAAACACGCTCAGAAAGTTAAAACAAAGAGAGGTACAGAAAAGCGTGCTATCCTTCTTAGCGCAACTACTACCCCGCTCTTCTTGTCAATTTCACTGCCTTTGCCATGAGCGGTGGACTGACGATGCTACGAGTATACGGTCTTGCTGAAAAATGGCATTGCGTTCAGTTTCATTCTGTGAGTTCGACAGCTACTTGACTAAATATTGTATTTTCGCCTTACGCGACTTGTTCATTCTTTCCTCTGGACAACTGTATGTTTCTTCTTCTTCGTTCATGGGCTGAAACTCTGACGTCGTTTACGTGTATGACCGTTTTATCCCGTCATTTAGACAGCCTATCGCCGCTTACGGGGGATGCATGCTTGGTATGTTCGTGTTTCTATAACCCACCGAACGCTGACATGGATGACAGGATCTTTTCAGGGGGAACTTGCCAGTTTTAGTTTGTTCGTTGGAAAATGCGTTTATCACGCTGCCCCCAGCTTTCCCCCCCCCCCCCCCCCCCCCTCTTTCCTTCTCTAACCAAAAACAAATTCAAAGATGGAAGCTCGGGTCCATAACGTCTTGTAATTTCAAGCACCGAAACTTTAAATGTGTTTGAACTGTGTGTGTGTGTGTGTGTGTGTGTGTGTGTGTGTGTGTGTGTGTGTGTGTGTGTGCGTGTGTGTGTGTATGTGTGTGTGTGTGAGATTGTGTGTGTGTGTTTGTGAGTGCGTGCGTGCGTGCGTGCGTGCGTGCGACCGTTCGTGCGTGTGTGCGTGCATGTGTGTGAGTCTGTGACACTGAAGAGAACGTTCCACAAAAGTAGGTTTTGTTGCGTACTTCAGACTGTCCATTGAAAGCCGTATTTAGAACGTTGACCCGTCTCGTCCTTGTGTCCGTATGAGTTCTGTCAGGAAACGGGTGTGGCTGTCTTGAATTTCAAAGTTCACCATGACAGCTAATATTACATTACACTGTAGACTACACTTCATATTCCCGATAAAAACGCTCTTGATTCCGATAGAAATGGAACAGGTTTGAGATATGGCTGTTACCACTTTGTCGTTGCAACAATTCTATTTCTTGTTCCGAGTCCACTTCTCTAAGCAAACAGAATGACGTTTTGAGCCGTTTTCAAATACACGATTTCCATAAATACTTTTGTTAATGGGGTTGTGAAACACTGACATGTTTTCAAGTGCTGTAGTTCAAGTGTAGTGGGCAGTGTTATCTGTTCATCAACTGTCAAACCTGAACCGTATGCCCTCGGATTTTGCAGAAACTCATTCATGAAAGTCATGTGTCAGCTATCTTTAAAACCAAATTTAGTCACCAGAGCAGTTTTATTCATTTATTTGGGAGATTTATATAGCGCTTGATGTTCTCTAAGCGCTTTACATATTAATTTCTGCCATGTGAGATGGAATTTTTTTTTACACAATATATCACGCATTCACATCGGCCAGTAAATCTCAAGCCATTACGGCGAATATTTTACTTTTCACGGCCTATTATTCCAAGTCACACGGGTATTTGGTGGACATTTAAATTTTTTTTATCAATTGTTCTGCCCGGCCTTGTAAAGGTTGTCTTCAGTAACGAAAGTCATGTGTCAGCCCAATTTGAAACTAAATCTAATCGCCAGAGTAATGCAATTGTTCTGACCTTGTAATGGTTAAATTGTCTCCAGTAACGAAAGTCATGTGTCCGCTGGCTCACTTTGAAACGAACTTTAGTCGCCAGAGCAATTCAATTGTTCTGCCCTTGTAAAGGTTGTCTCCAGTAATGAAAGTTATGTGTCAGCCCAATTTGAAACTACATTTAATCGCCAGAGCAATTCAATTGTTCTGCCCTTGAATGGACTAAGGGTTGTCTCAAGTAACTTCATACTACTTGCACACCACCAGCTTAACTGACTTTTCAACACGAATGGAGAAATAAGTGAATAAATGAATACATGAATTTATAAATAAAAGGACCAAGATATACAGTACTCCCTTTTGGACGAAGAATACGAAACAAATAACAGCACAGTTTCCAACCCCATTATTTGTTTCGTATTCTTCGTTCACTCGTGAGTACAAACTTTTTGTGTTTTTTTATTTATCGCTCTCACGCGCAGTCCCCATTGTTCTTCTGCTTTCGTCTTGTATTTATAAAGAAAACAATGAATAGATAAAATGATTAAATGATTAGATTCATAATTAAATATAAAAAGCCCACTCGCGCAAAAAAAAAAGAGTACAGGTTGGAGTTACATTCCACGAACAAAGATGGTTAACGCAGAACTCTAAGTAAAGAATTCAAGTGCCTTAAGAGGCTCAACCGTCTTAACATTTCCTTCGTGTCTTTCTCCCCCATAGCGTCAAGCCACGTTGGGTTCTTCGTGACCCTCAGCGACAAGCTGACCATCCACGAGAAGGACGTCGTGCAGTTCGACAGCGTCAAGCTCAACAACGGCAGCGCCTACAACGACACCAGCGGAGTCTTCGTCGCCCCGCGTTCCGGCTTCCACGTCCTCAACCTAGTCTGCGAGATCCACTGCGACGCCTCGATCCGTATGGAGATGATGCTGCAGGTTGGTTTTAACAAGGTTTTATTCAATTGAACATGATACAATCATAAAAAACAAGAGGCGAAGCCATCAAGGCTCACGTAAGAAATCGACAAACAGTAACACACACACACACACACACACACACACACACACACACACACACACACACACACACACACACACACACACACACACACACTGACACACACACACACACACAGAGAAAGAGCATAGGTGAAACTGTGCAAGAAAGCGAGACACTAGATCTAGATCTGTCTGTCTGCATGTAGCCTACTTACAGGGACACGACTGCCAACTAGTCTCGGCCCGCTCAAAATAATAATAACCGAGACTTTCAGTACTTCCTTCGCGTGACGTCTAACCCTCTTACGTCATAATGTGACGTCAATGTAATGTGACGTCTTCAAATGTTAGAGTTTCTACCACAGACATACACACGCACGCACGCACGCACGCACATACGCACGCACGCACAGACAGACAAAGTTACGATCGCATAGGCTACACTTACGTGAGCCAACGAGAAACAAGAGTGACACGAACTCAAGCGAACGCGTATATTACGTGCCCTGCGCAGTTGGAAAATAACACAAGTGTGATGTCGGACATAACATTACTAATATATTACACAACTATCTCCAGAGCCATGGAAGGTAGAATTATAAAGGTAACGTTTACAACGTTTTTTAATTTTTTTCTCAATACTGTTAAATTGCACATACGAGGCCTTTTATTTACAGCGACGATATAACATCGTATCGGCTTTTCTTATCTGATCGTATCTTATCTTATGCTGCAGGTCAACGGTACGACGATTATCAAGCTCTTCGTCTCAGGGGCAGACGTGGCCCGAGGGAGTCAGCAGTCCGGCAGCCTCGTCTACGACATTCCCAAGGGCTCGGAGGTCAAGGTCGTGGTCGGTCAGATTCAGACGGACTCGGACGCGACGGTGCAGCTGATCGGCGATAGCCTGAGTTACTTTTCTGGTTACTTTTTGGGTTAAGGGTTGTTCTTGTCGAAAGGGGGAAGCCAGAACAAAACAAGTCGCGTAAGGCGAAAATACAATATTTAGTCAAGTAGCTGTCGAACTCACAGAATGAAACTGAACGCAATGCCATTTTACTCGTAGCATCGTCAGGCCACCGCTCATGACAAAGGCAGTGAAATTGACAAGAAGAGCGGGGTAGTAGTTGCGCTAAGAAGGATAGCACGCTTTTCTGTACCTCTCTTTGTTTTAACTTTCTGAGCGTGTTTTTAATCCAAACATATCATATCTATATGTTTTTGGAATCAGGAACCGACAAGGAATAAGATGAAAGTGTTTTTAAATTGATTTGGACAATTTAATTTTGATAATAATTTGTATATATTTAATTTTCAGAGCTTGTTTTTAATCCGAATATAACATATTTATATGTTTTTGGAATCAGCAAATGATGCAGAATAAGATAAACGTAAATTTGGATCGTTTTATAAATTTTTATTTTTTTTTTACAATTTTCAGATTTTTAATGACCAAAGTCATTAATTAATTTTTAAGCCACCAAGCTGAAATGCAATACCGAACCCCGGGCTTCGTCGAAGATTACTTGACCAAAATTTGAACCAATTTGGTTGAAAAATGAGGGCGTGACAGTGCCGCCTCAACTTTCACGAAAAGCCGGATATGACGTCATCAAAGACATTTATCAAAAAAATGAAAAAAACGTTCGGGGATTTCATACCCAGGAACTCTCATGTCAAATTTCATAAAGATCGGTCCAGTAGTTGAGTCTGAATCGCTCTACACACACACACACACGCACACACGCACACACACACACACATACACCACGACCCTCGTTTCGATTCCCCCTCGATGTTAAAATATTTAGTCAAAACTTGACTAAATATAAAAATGGAACAGTGGTTTAGTATCACTTTTTTTTTTAATCGGTTGAGCTATTTATTTTAATAGGGTTGTTTTTGAATGAAGAAAGATAGTTGGAATGTTCTTATATTACCGTGCTGAAGGGACGATAATCAATAATAACCAACCAACCTTCTTATAATATCGGAAAAGCCTCTTTTCCATTGGGCTACTTAGCGGAGGAGGGGGGGGGGGGCAAGGTTCAGAATTCAGGCAAAATGGAAGATGGAATTTTCATATCAATTATTATCAAAAGGGCCTTTGACCAAAAGTGCTACTTGTTACGGTGAGGGTTTCTGTTTCAGAAAGAACGATTGGGAAAAATGGAATGTCCTTACATTACCAGATCAAGCCCTGAACTTAATTAAATTCAGTATCAAATTTATTATCTGAATGTTGACCATCCAAACATTTGTGTTTTGCCTCGTACATACAACAAACATACAACGCTTAAAAAATCTGACGGGATCAGGATCTGGTTTGTTGAAGCATAGGCTAGACGTACTGAGAGCGAACAATACTCGTTGAAATGAACAGTCGTATCGTTACACCGAACAATGGTCGTGGAACAGAACAGTCGTATCAGTCCGTAGTGTGGGTGGAGCGTGTAGCATTGACTGAAGGGTCAATACGTACAGGGATAACGATAACGATAACAGGTAAGCGCGTAACCCCGCCTGTCCTTGCTCCTCCACGTGCCTTTATCGTCACCAGTGAGAATCAGGCTTTATGCAAGCCCAAGGGCCAGGCAGGTTATCTTCACCAGTGAGAATCAGGCTTTATGCAAGCCCAAGGGCCAGGCAGGTTATCGTCACCAGTGAGAATCAGGCTTTATGCAAGCCCAAGGGCCAGGCAGGTTATCGTCACCAGTGAGAATCAGGCTTTATGCAAGCCCAAGGGCCAGGCAGGTTATCGTCACCAGTGAGAATCAGGCTTTATGCAAGCCCAAGGGCCAGGCAGGTTATCGTCACCAGTGAGAATCAGGCTTTATGCAAGCCCAAGGGCCAGGCAGGTTATCGTCACCAGTGAGAATCAGGCTTTATGCAAGCCCAAGGGCCAGGCAGGTTATCGTCACCAGTGAGAATCAGGCTTTATGCAAGCCCAAGGGCCAGGCAGGTTATCGTCACCAGTGAGAATCAGGCTTTATGCAAGCCCAAGGGCCAGGCAGGTTATCGTCACCAGTGAGAATCAGGCTTTATGCAAGCCCAAGGGCCAGGCAGGTTATCGTCACCAGTGAGAATCAGGCTTTATGCAAGCCCAAGGGCCAGGCAGGTTAAAGGTGCAGTCCTTCCCGTGTAAACAATTCAACTAAATGTCTAACTCGGATACGGCCAGGTATTTACATAGGACAAGACTATCCATCCACTCAGACACATTTATTTATTTATTTATTTATTAAGGAGATTTCTATAGCGCATAACTAAAAGCACTATGCGCTTTACAATATCACTAGGTATACGCACACGCAAACATACTCTGATTAAATAGAACTTAGCCTAACAAGACATACTAAGAACACTAAACATTTGAGTTCATACAAAAATAGAGAATTAAATTGAACGAGAAGGGGGTATTCTGGGGAAGTTTGTGAGGATTTGTTTTGCGCGTCCCGTCGGACTTGCAGATATTCAAAAGAGCAACATTGTACGACGACTTCTGAAACGGAAGTTTGAAGTAGTTTGTAATATCTCAGTTGTGCAGCTTTAAAAAAAAATAAAAAATTCGTAACAAAAACAGTTCCAACTATTTAGCCTACTTCTGTAAGCAGATGTAGGCTTACCCTACTTACACATGACTATGTACCTTAGATTTTCAAATACGCAGGATGATATTGCTATTGAATAATTGCAAACGAATCTTCTTGGGCCGAAACCAATTCTTGTAGTGTCGAATATCTGTGACTTGCAATTGCATAAACGATTGCCCCATTATTATTTTATTAGACAATTGAACTGCTTAATGAGTGCAGATCAAAACGAACTTCAGAAGAGGGAGGGGGGTTAAGGGTTGGCGATAGGGAGGAAGGGGGGGGGGGAGGTCAGGACTGGTGAAGGAATGCTTATTTGCATTGCATTTCTTTGTTTGATGTTTTTTGTGTTTGTTTTCTTGAGAAAGGTCCGCTGTTCAAAATGTAACAAAAATGTTTTGGAAGACAACAAACTATCCGTTATATGTGTGTGTGTGTGTGTCTGTGCCTGTGTGTGTGTGTGTGTGTGTGTGTGTGTGTGTGTGTGTGTGTGTGTGTTGGTATTTTTTTTTTTTTTTTTAGTGTGAGAATTCAAATTTGTACGCTTTCAAGAATTGTGCATTTTACATATCTTGTGAGAAACGTTTATAGAAATGAACCTCGCTGGAGGTGATTGTGATCAGGTGAATGTTATGCACTACCAGTATGTCTGGGAAACATAGCCCTAAAACTATCGGATTCGTTTGCTTTTTGTTGTTATGTGGGTGTTTGGTCCTTAGTTTGTATTATTTGTTTCTGTTAATCATATTGTTGTTGTGAAAGATAATGTGTCCTTATGTCCAAAATATTGTTTTGTACAGACATGTACGTACTGTACTTTATTTTGAATCTCCTGTGATACACGTCTGACATGAGTGCATCTTGCTCTAAGCAACGCTGCCCTCGTAACCGGAATAAACAAAAGTTTAAACTGATCTGAATTTTGTTTGATTTAATTGTGTGCTGTTCGGTTTAATTCTAGTGCTTTTGTGCTTATCTTTCGCTCTGTGAACTTACTCTGCTAATTATCCGAGGCGTCCTGCACTTGCTCTTCCAAGCAGGCACGCACACAAACAGACAGACACACATACACATGGACAGACAGACATTATTCAGACTTGGTGTGAATGAGTTGCAACCGACATTTAAGAAAAAACATATTTTGGGATTTGTTGGAATAAACTGCAAATGCTGGTGTCTTGCTTCCTTTTAATTTAAACGGTTTGAAGCGTGTGTGATGTTTTATTTCTTGTTGGTGATTATTCTTCCTTGTTTCCCCCAAGCTAAAACGGCTAACCTTCAGCTGTTTTGCTCGAGTTTTTCTACTACTCTGACATTGTATGCGAGTATGTGTACAGTGCATGAGGTTGCAGGTGTGTGTGTGTGTGTGTGTGTGTGTGTGCCCAGTTTGTGTGTGTGTGTGTGTGTGTGCCCAGTTTGTGTGTGTGTGTGTGAGTGTGTGTGAGAGACAATGACAAAATCTTAATTAACGAGGGTAATGGCATAAGCAAACAGGTGCTTTTTTACATTCAGCCCTTGCCCATGGGAGGGTTTAATCTAATATGTTTGAAAAATGTTGGAATATCAATTAAAGAAGTAATAAAAAAAAAAAACGACGAAGAGAGAGAGAGAGAGAGAGAGAGAGAGAGAAAGAGAGAGAAAGAGAGAGAGAGAGAGAGAGAGAGAGAGAGAGAGAGAGAGAAAATAGAGCGATAAACAGGAGAGAGAACACAGAGAGAGATAACACATTACAACTAGGAACTAAAAGCAATCAATTACTGCTGTACAACTCCAAGCAACACACCACAACACAATGAAACTTAGCTTCAGTTTCCTTTATTCCAATAATGAATCATTAATAAAAATTGAAGTGGGTAAATGACTAAGCAAGAGCAATACATTACACATTTACAGATACTAACTCTTTCACACTGACATTTCACAGGCCTCAATCTTCATCAAAAGCCAACATTTTCACACCTTTCACACTCCAAGCTCACACGGTAACGTTACACAGAAATTACATACAAGTACACATAAGTGACGTGAAAGAAAAGAAAACAAAGGCCAACAAATAATGTGGGGGGAGTGTGTTATCTTGATATTCATACATAATTTTTTTCATAAAATCAAAATATGGAACAAAATACAGGTGTGACAAATATATTTTAAAAAAAATCAGAAATGGATGGTTTGTTAAAAAAAAAGTCTTTTCTTCTCTCGCTCTGAACACTTTGTTAAACTGTACTCTGGCATAAACATTGAAATGTTCTTCCAAGATGAACCACAGGCGCATGAGATAAGTTTTTTTCCATTCTTACATCACCTAGCTCTCTGCTCATACTTCATTCTCCCCAAACACAAATTGTGACTTAGCTAGATACTTCAGGCAATTTGCACACGACTAGAGTGAGCAACAGCAAAAAATTGGAGTATTCAATTTTTGTGTGATAGATTGTATTATTTACTATCTAACTCTAAGATAAGACTTTTGCAATCAAATAGACAAGCACAGTATTTTAATTTTCTGTGAAAGATTATACTAAGTATTATTCAACTCTAAGATAAGATTTCACAATCAGAAAATCGAAATACATGTATCTGAATTTTCAGTGACAGATCATACTATCTAACTCCACAGGAACATTTTGCAATCAATCAATCACAAAAAGAACAAAAGTGTTTCAAATTCAGCACACCTTACCCTTTACAACTGAAGTAAGAACAGAGCACTACCTGCTGTAAGCAATGGCAAGAAAAGAAAAGAACAAGACAGAAAGCCACCCATTCTAGCGTCTGATGGTCAACAGACAGAACGCCACCCATTCTAGCGTCTGATGGTCAACAGACAGAACGCCACCCATTCTAGCATCTGATGGTCAACAGACAGAACGCCACCCATTCTAGCGTCTGATGGTCAACAGACAGAACACCACCCATTCTAGCGTCTGATGGTCAACGTCTATCTTCCAAACCTGGAGGGATTGGCACGAAACACAGATTGGATGCTAAGTCAGTGTGGCAAGACAGAGAGAAAGTACAGTGGTGCCTGTGATGAAAGGACACCCTTGGGACCAGCTAAAAAATGTCCCTACATTGCAGGTGGCCTGTCATGACAGGTACATTTTGGTAGAGATAATGCAGACAAAGGGACCCTAGAGCGCGTCCTTTTAAGGGAGGTGTCCTCTCATCAGAGGGGCCCCACATCACAGGTACCACTGTAGGAAGGATCAGTTTTTGAGCTCGCCGCCTATCTTGTAGCCCAGTATCTTGTTCCAGTCGATCTTGGTTCGCGTCACGGGAAGCTGCCTGCGCAGGGCCTTGAAGGTCGTGTCCGACATGGTCTGGTAGTTTTCTGACAGCGCTCTCTGCATTTACATAGATGTTATTATGTGTTTATTTCGTGTATTGTTACTCGTAGTTTGATATTGTCAAGCGCGGAGAGCATAGACATATTCTGTGGTTTGCGCTATATAAGTGTTCATTATAATATTATTATTATATTCACACATGTGGTTCTGAAGTCTCTATTTTCACTAAAATTATTAATACTTATAGTAAGCAAATATTTAGTTTAAGCATATTTTAATTGCTGATTTAGAGTAAAAAAAGGTCCACAAAAAATACTAATGGTCGGTAAAGCTGTGGTATATACTTACTTTTTATTGCTGATTGAGATTAACAAAAACATTGAAACGCTTCAGTTGGAGTATGGAAACATACGGTTAATTGTATTAACCCTTAGGCTGGTTGTCGCGACATATGTTGCGCTACTTTACATATACTGTCACCTGGTTGTCACGACATATGTCGCGCTACAGGCTCAGTCTGTTTGGTCGGTTCCGATTACCTCCCATGGATGCGAAAACCTATATGACTGTTTTTCTTTATTTTTCTCTCTGTTAATTCACCAGTGGCTATGTAACGTGTTACAGAATTGCACCAGTGTAAGGGTTAACTTCCGTAACAAACTAATGTCTTAAATTTTACATGTTGTGGCATTAGTCAGCGCATGCGAAATATGAAGCAGCATGTACACTGTATTGAAATGCAGGAGAAAGGATGACTGATCTCTTAAAATTCTAAATCATCCCAATCTTCAAAAAGAAATATAACAAATACACACATCGGTTATGATACTTGAAAGAAAGTCACGTTAATCATTCACACACAAACACACACGCACACACACAAACTTACCTGGTATTCACTTTCTGCTTCTGACACAATAGTCATGAATGCTTTAGCTGTCGCTTGTTCTTTCTGTAATGATAATTTCAAAGACAAATAATCAATCCCAACAAGCTGAATAGTACAACAGTCTTTGTATTCAAATCTTCTTCTTCTTCTGCGTTTGTGGGCTCAAACTCCCACGTACACTACGTGTTTTTTGCACGAGTGGAATTTTACGTGTATGACCGTTTTTACCCCGCCATTTAGGCAGCCATACGCCGCTTTCGGGGGAATGTATTCAAATGAGAACACACAAGACGTAACCCCCCCCCAAAAAAACAACGAAAAACAAAAGTCAAGACAAGTTAATTCATCTGATTTACTCTAAAAATTTGGTGAGTTGTTCTGTACTACAGATTTGCTAAATTTTGAACCAAATAAGTAGCAATATTAGGAATATTTCAACATATACAGAAATATCAAACACGTTAAACAAAATCAAAGAACATTATTGGGACATGACCAGAATTATTCTGAAGAATAAATTACACGCAAGTGAGTTTTTTTCCCACAATTATTCATATGAGACACACAAAGCCATAAGAGCAACACACGTACTTACCGTAACTTTCAAGTTGTCTTTAACTTCTTTAGAACTGACTAACTGCACGTTTCCATCCTCATAATAGTGAACCTGGCAGACACACAAAACAATAATACATGTAGAAATAGAATCTTCTTACAATAAGCACAACAAGAGGTAAATCCACATTCCCTTGAATTTGAAAACATTATGCAAATGCAAGTTTATGGGAACTACATAGATAAAACAGTTCCATGAATAAACATCACACACACACACACACACACACACACACACACACACACACACACACACACACACACACACACCTGATAACCTTTTCAACAACTGCTTACCATACATTCAAATAAAGTGCATGTTTTACAGATTTTGCAAGATATTACCTGAAGCTCACTCCAAAAGCGAATTCAGGAATAAAAGTAAAAAAGTCTTTAAAATCCAGGAAGCCCTGTCCCAAGGTCAAATGGCAATGAGTTTTTGGAAGTTTTGCTCTACAACCTTTACATCACAATTGATTTGAACATCACAACACCCCCTTCCCCCTCCTGTGAAGAAATGCTCCCAGCCCCCCCCCCCCCCCCCCCCCCCCCCCTCCCCCCATCCTGCAAAAGAGCTGCTTGTCTCAACGTTTTTGGTGGTCATACAGGGTTACTCCACTGTAGTCCCAAGGGAGATAACCTACCTGCACTTTGAGGACACCAGTGACCTCCACAGACCCACCAGACTCTGGAAAAGTCACAGACCACTGTGACCGCCACCGCCCATTCCTGCAAGGTGAGACAAGACTGGCGTTATTTCAGATCTCATTCTGAACATAACCATTCAACTTGCAACTTTCAAGGAAAAACAAACACAACCTTACACTAACAGATGGTTAGAAATAAAGTATATGATTTTTACAGAGTTTGTTTTTGTTTTTGAAGCCTCAAAATCGATTTTTACGTAAATTTTCATTTGATTAATATACTTACCCGAATCACATATAAGCAGTGACGCAGTCAGAGATGCTAAGGTCCTGAAAATCGCTACCCGTCTAACAGTCAAAGGGAAGCAACCCCACAAACAAAAAAAGTGTAAGTGGAAGCGTAGCTAGGGACGCTAGCCGTGGGGGTTACCTCCCCTTGGAGTGACCTACGTCACTACCGCTTCCCGAGCACGTGATAGAACTCATACGACTTATAGAATACTTAGAAACTATAATGCGGGGAAGGTGGGAGGGAATTACCTATGTGATTCGGTTAAGTATATTAATCAAATGAAAATTTACTTAAAAATTTTCGATTAAATTACATATTCTTACTCCGAATCACATATAAGCAGATAACTCCAACAAGGTGGTGGGAACATAAAATATCTCTGAAGAGGACTTGCCCGCTTCTGCTTGCCGCAGGCCGGGCGTAGGAAGAAGAATGTCCTGTTAGTCCCAACGACGTTTCACAAAAATGATGAAACGTAGTCTGTCTTCAAAGAAACCGTTCATAGAACATCATAGCATCCTCCTGAGCAGAGGACTGCTAAAGTCGATGCCCGAGATCTAGAATAGTGACCTCTGGCAGGTGCTGGAGGAAGGGCCCCCCTTGTTTATAACCACTCATGGATTTGCCTAATGATGGTAAAAACCACCCAGATAAGGTCAGCTTATAAAAAGTCCTTATCTCCTCAAGTCTAGTTGAGACCTGAAAGAAACTGACCCTAAGCTTCGTGAGTTACGCCTTCCGGGCAACCCGAAATAGCGTCCATCTCACTGACTCTGTCTTAACCCTGACTGGCCGAAAGAGTGAAACTCCTTGCAAACAGCTAAAACCAGGAAGACAGTCCTAACTCTAAAAAGAGCTGAGAAAGTTCCGAAAACAACGAAACTGTCTATAAAGGCAAACGAGTAGTAGAAAAACGAACGCCTGTGCGTCTCACCTTCGGAACGAACAAAGAGAGCTCCGACTGACCAAGAGCAACACCCTCCTGGGAGTGAAGCGCTGACATGGTCAGAGCTTGAGTAAGCCACAGCAGCGTAGTCTCCGAGCAGGAGACGTTAATCGTTCGTAATGAAACAGGGGCAAGAAGCCTTCTCCCCTGTTAACTGACAAGAGGCACGGCAAAAATGCCTGAACCATTCTGGCATTTTCTAGACTCCTCACAAAGAAGAATCAAAGGAAATGACTTAAAACCGGAACCCAAGGAAATAAATTCCAGTTTCGACAAAAATGAGCCCTCTTCTCAAAAAAGAACCAAGATTCGCTAAACAGCAAACCCCTGCTCCCAAAATTGCTGCCAAGCGTGATGACCGCGCCAGGAGGAGCAAAACTTAGAGCCGCAGCTCCCTAAAGGGAGCCGCGAAAGAGGACGCTCTGAAAGCAGTACAACCGGCTGGTTAAATGCGTATCAGAAAACACTGCCCTCGAAATTGTTTAACTTCCGTGATCTTACAAGATCGCCACCCTGAGAAATCCAGCTAGTCAAGAGTTGACCAGTTCTGAATTTGAATGGACCTGAATCCGTCCTGAGAGGGTGAATCCCAAAGCGGCTTAAACGCTAGCGGGAAAGGTCTAAACGTAAAATTCACTAGCAAGAAGCTATGAATGTAAACCACCTTGGCAGGAAGCAAGAGTCCTGGTGAGCGCTTGCTGTAGTGCCAAACATGGAAACGATCAGTGCCGAAGGATGTCCACTCAGAACTGAGTAAGACGAACTCTCCAGGTGACCGCAAGAGCGAGAGAGGCGTAGCCAATCTCCTCACTATGAACGAGAGCGACTCCCGAGTATATGATACCAGAGTCCTTCTCAGAGAGAGAAAGAGTCAAGAACGGGCACAAGCGTTCCTGAAGTTCGTTAAACCTTCAGAAACGCTCACATCCCTATGCACCGAGGCTGTGAGAAGCAGCCTGTTCCAAATCGGTTAGCCAAAGTAGGCTACGGTTGGTGCATGACCTGCTCCGAGTGTCTACCCCAGCATGACTGAGAGTGTAACGCAGTACAGCTCCTACGATAGAGTCCGAGTCTAACAAAGACAAGGACTCATTGAACTCATGGGTAGTTAAAGAACAACGCCTATGAATGAACATGGCTTGATCTTGAATGTCGATACCCTTCGAGTAAGCATGACCAGAGTGCCGTAACCGGCAGACCAGCTGTCCACAGACTGACTTTCACTACTTCTTGCTGAGACGGAAGAAGTTAAAGGAAAGTCAGAACAAATTCCTTGTGAGGACATAAAGAAGGAGTGCACCCAGTGGCCGACAGCTGTCGTGAATGACCCTCTTGCTACTTAGATTAGGGAGTGTGTAAATCTGCGTTCTAACCAAAGTAGAATGCTGACCAGACTCATAGCAATCCTGAGTAGCGGCAGGAACCAACAAATAATGGGACGAAAGAATTTCCCCAAAAACGTTGTTTCTGCTAAACAGAAATCACGGTGGCCAAAGCCTATTGTGATTGGTGTTCATAAACAAAATGGCTGTGCGTCAGACGCGGCTGAAAGCCATGATGCCCGAAGGCCAGCCGTTGTTTCAAACACCCCGAAGAACACCAGTAATCGGCAATGAAAGGAACAAAAGTTTCGTCTGCAGATTCAAGTGCTGGGCTAAGAGCCACAGCAAAGGAACCAGAGCACTAGCTAACCCTCTGCCGGAAGGAGAGGGCTAGCCAAAACCTGAGAGCGGTGGTAAGACATAGAGGGTGACCCCTCAATCCGGAAATAGGAGTACTCCTCCTTCAAAACCGGAAGTCATCCATTCCAACGAGGCAACCGAAGCGGAAGCCTCCGAGGACAGAACACCCTCAGAAAAATATCTGGAAGTTACTTACGCCGCCAACCCAAGTACAGCCTTAAGCTAGGACGCAAAACCAGAACGTGTCCGCTCACCATCGAAAGACCAAGCCAGACATGGAGAGGACGGACAAAGACCGTAGTCAAAGTTGCTTGTGGCAAAAGGTGACTGGGATAACCGGAAAACGGAAACCCAGCCCAACGGAAATCGTCCTGCCTCATCTCGTGCCTAGACTGAGGATGACGGTAGGAAAAGTCAAAGTCCGAAGCCACAAGCCAAAGAGAGTGCAGCAGCCAACACCGCGGACAGGTGGAATGACTGATGCACATACAGAGGCTGAGGATCCGACGCGGCAAGCGAAGGGCGTAGCTCGAAGCCGTAGTTGCCTGTGAAAGAAAGCTGAGAGAGGAACCGGAAACCGGAAACCCTCCCTGCTGGTAATCGTGCCTCCTCACCACCTGCCTAAGAGGGAGGTGAGAGGAAGCAGCCTCGAAAACCAAAAGCACAGGAACGTAGGAGCCAGCAGCCCCCACCTCAGAAGGGTGGAGGGGCCGCTGGAACACATGAGGCTAGTCCACTAGCCGGTGAACCCACACGTCCGGTGAAAACCAGAAGCGCAGCTGTCGAAAACGACCGCTGACGTAAGGCTAGGCTCAAGCCGGATGGGACTATGACATGTCCGCTAACCAGTGAGCCTACACTTCTGGTAAAAACCAGACGCGCAGCTGTCAAAAACGACTGCTGACGTAAGACTAGGCTCAAGCCGGATGGGACAATGACAGGTCCGCCAACCGGTGAGCCCACACTTCCGTTAAAACCGGAAGCGCAGCTGTCGTAAACGACTGCTGACGTAAGGCTAGACTGGAGGCGGATGGGACTATGAAGTGTCCGCTAACCAGTGAGCCTACACTTCTGGTAAAAACCAGACGCGCAGCTGTCGAAAACGACTGCTGACGTAAGACTAGGCTCGAGCCGGATGGGACAATGACAGGTCCGCTAACCGGCGAGCCTACACTTCCGGTAAAACCGGAAGCGCAGCTGTCGAAAACGACTGCTGACGTAAGGCTAGACTCAAGCCGGAAGGGACTATGGCGGGTCCGCTAACGGTTGAGCCTACACTTCCGGTAAAACCGGAAGCGCAGCTGTCGAAAACGACTGCTGACGTAAGGCTAGGCTCAAGCCGGAAGGGACTATGGCGGGTCCGCTAACGGATGAGCCTACACTTCCGGTAAAACCGGAAGCGCAGCTGTCGAAAACGACTGCTGACGTAAGGCTAGGCTCAAGCCGGAAGGGACTATGACGGGTCCGCTAACGGTTGAGCCTATGCTTCCGGGAAAACCCGGAAGCGCAGCCGCCGGAAACCACGGCTGCACCTGCCCCACTCCCGGGAGGAGGGGCAGACGTACCTGGCAGGTAGTGACCCTGCGGTGACCGTATCCCCGTAGGGACATGCAAACATGCACTTCCGCAAGCGAGAGACAGAGAATGCCGGTCAAGAAGAGAACTGTTTCCCAAAAGGGAATGTCCTGCAGCATCACGAGTGCTAGCGGACCGGTTCGAAGATCCAGGCGAGGAAGGCGGCGGAGGTGAACCAGGAAAAAAAAACCACTGGAACACGTAGCTGCGGGAACCCGAATCGAAGCCAAGGAATGCGTGCCCCCCACCTCCGGGTGGGTAACGGAGCTGGACGCTGGAAACACGCTACGTCTCCTCACGCACGAGGCTGCGGATTGCTGAAAGCAAAAAGCTAAGCAAGGACGACACCAAACGAGCTAGGCTCTGGTGCCGAGGCAGAAGGCAAAATCGAAGCATATAACCACCAGGCTACGAGCTAGAACGCATATCTTCAGGCGCCGAAAAGGGCACAGAAAACATCGTATTATGCGCCTGATCCGAAACTACAACAACCACAGGCTTGGAAGAAGTTGCGGAAGACTTAGGTATAAAAAGCCCTTGCCCTAGCCTACTGGCTTAACGCTACGTATCTTTTCACTGTCAGCCGAGCTGACCGAAAAACATGTAAACAAACTACTGAAAAATTATGTCAGCAAAAGACGTAAATCAGCAGAAAGTAACAACTAACACTAGTCAAAATAACTACCCAAAGGTAGCCAAACAACACCTACTGAGAACAATGGAAGTCCAAACCAGACTGACAAACTCAGTAGAAAGACAACATGTGCTAGTACAAAATGGCTACCAAAATGGCGGCCAAAGAACAACAGACTACCGAAAATCAAAGTCCAACAGGACAGAAGAAATTCATTAGCACGAACAACATAAAAAACGCTAGTCAAAAGACTAACTGGAAAGATCTCACCAGCTATGAAGCAGCCAGCGAGTAGACGGGTGAAAAACGTGACCGATGGGAGCCAGGCAAACACCAAGCAGACAGCCACGAGAGCGATAGAAAAAGCGACCTTCTCCTCTGAGTGAAAATAGTCGTATGAATTCTATCACGTGCTCGGGAAGCGGTAGTGACGTAGGTCACTCCAAGGGGAGGTAAACCCCACGGCTAGCGTCCCTAGCTACGCTTCCACTTACACTTTTTTGTTTGTGGGGTTGCTTCCCTTTGACTGTAAGACGGGTAGCGATTTTCAGGACCTTAGCATCTCTGACTGCGTCAATGCTTATATGTGATTCGGAGTAAGAATATGTAATTTAATGGGTGTTCCTCTGTAACAGGCCAACAATAGACAATTTTCGGGAATAACTCTGTCGGGTTTGTATGGGTTGTGGAAGAGTGAGCTTTCCTTGCAAAACCTCTGCCAAACATTGGAGGGGCCAATCACAGGCGAGGGGTGTGTCTGAAACACGTGGACGGGAGCACATGTTTCAGACACTCCCCTCGCAACAAAAGGTCACTCTCATATATAATACATACAAACCCTAGAGTTATTTTCGGAAATCTTTTATTTCTAGCCACACTCACCAGAAGTTTCTTGGTTGGAATTGATGGCTCTCAATGCAGGCAATGAGGGTGATGTTGCCGTCGCCGCTGGTGCCGTAGGTGGTGGTGACGCCATGGGGGTAGTGGCTCTGGACGTAGGCCGTCATGGCCGCCTCAACCTCGGCCCGCCACGGCTCCGCTCGCTTGTCCACGTCAGCTGCGTGGTAGTCGCTGCCCTCCTTCCGTAAATGGTCATACCTGGGCAGAAACAAAAGAAAATTAATGAAATAAATACAGAAAGAAAGATGTAAAATCAAATCATAAACCTGAGCAGATACAAAAAAATACAGAAAGAAAGATTTTAAATACAATCACAGATATGAAACTAGAAGTAAGACTACTGCAAGGTTACAAAAGAGCAAAGCAAAATAACTTTCCAAATGATGTGTGGAAATGGTGGGTGGGGTTGGGTATTTATAGAGATTTAATTTTCATTGAAGCTGATGTGACTCAAAATAACAAAGTGTTTGTACCAAAGCACATTTAGGTAAGCACTAAACTGTAAAAGTTAAAACATTAAAAATAACACCAACAAAACAGCAGACAGTTAAAAAGGAAACAAGAAAAACAAAACTGAAAGGAAGAAAGAAAACCAGACATAGAGACAGATAGACAGAAATTCTAAGAACAACAAAAATGTACAAAGAAGGTGTTTATTTCTAATTCTATTATTATTTCTATTTGTATTAATTACAATGCAGAATTGTACCTGAAGGTTTGTTTGGTTCTTGGATCAAGAAATCGCCCTGAGCCCTGGTCCCCATGTTCTGTGATCAACACCTGCAATACCAAACACAAACTGTTAGTGTTATCAACACCTGCAATGCCAAACACAAACTGTTAGTGTTATCAACACCTGCAATACCAAACACAAACTGTGATCAACACCTGCACCAAACACAAACTGTTAGTGTTACAGACCTGCCTACCCCTGAAATGTACCATGTGTAGTTTTGGGTGTGAAAATAAGGCAAATGTGTAGTTTGGCAGGTGAATGTGTAGTATATCAATTTGATCAACCCAAACCGCAAAACAGAACAGTTACTTATACCGTACTAAAACAAACACTCAACACTCCAAACAAAACTATTACAATGTGAACAATACTCCTCATACAAATACAAACAAAGCCCCCACAAAAATACAAGCCAAGCATTAAGTTTATTTGTTAAGAAAAAAATTATTAACTAGTTTGGAACATTTGCATGGGTGAAACTGATCAGAATTAAAAATAAGGAAAATGAGGCCGGGGTCCAGGGGCCGCCCACGCCCTGGTGGGGTGCAGGGGCAACGCCCTCTTATGGGGCCCAGGCCCGGAAGAAAACGAAAAATCAGGCTTTTAAAGGGTAAAAGTAGGCCTTTCCTGGTATCTCAAACACACAAATTTGCACAGTAAACAATGATAACAAATGCCAAGCTGTAGTCCGATAATTCGCGCGCTCAGGGAAACAAAGATTCAGCGATGTCCGGTCACTGTGTTAGAGAAAATACAGATCGGATCGCCGGCGAATTATTTTTTTTTTTACAGATTTTCAAAATAAGGAATTCTTTATTTGACCAATTTCATTTGGCGGATTTCCGCCCTAAGGCGGAAAAGTTTCACCCATGCATTTGTTAAAAAAAAGCTATGTTGAGGGGTATGCAGTTCATATACAGTGGGACCCCCTATTCAAGACCTGTGACAATCTGAGAACATCAAGTCACAAAAAGTAGGGACTGGGAGTATGTGTATCAACATGAAGGCAAATTTGCATATAAACAGAACAGGTTTGCGTCGGCAATAATAATAATATGGCAGGTCATTGCCTCTGCTCTGGTTACCGATCTCTCAAAAGTGAGCTTGTCTTGGTCTTCTTTCCCTGGCACGGGTTTCTTCACAAAACAGTCCAATTTTTCCTCTGCTTTGGTCGGGATTTCTCGAATTCCTCATGAGAAGTGCTTTTCTTGTGGCGGTTACACGGTCGTAAAGCCCACTGTGCTTCTCTGAAAAAGCCGTGTTGCACACAGTGCAGTGGGCAAAATGCTTCCCTTTTCTTCACGAAACTAGGCATGGATGCTCCTCATACATGTAGTACTTTGGCCTTGCTGGGAGTTTGACCAAGCTTCTTTTTTTTGCTCCGTGGCGGTTGATCGCCAAAGTCTTCTGAATCCGTGTTCGTCGCTGTAGCCATTTTTTTCCCTCCAGAAAGAATGAGCTACGAAGTGACCGCGTTCAGAAAAGTATGTGCTGAAACGCCCGCGACAGTTGTAATAACAGCAGCAAGACCAACTGACTACGCTACTCTCGCGGGCGCCGGGCATGTTTTGCACGCAGTACACAACCGGTTAGTACAAATTATGGATCGGAACTCGCTCGCGTTTTTGCGTATTCAAAATGTCAAAATGTGTAGTCGAAACGAAACGTTTGCGTAGTATAAGACAAGCATGCGTAGTTGCGTAGTTTGGGGACCAAAATCGTAGTTTACTACGCTCAATGTGTAGTGTAAACAGGTCTGGTGTTATCAACACCTGCAATACCAAACACAAACTGTTAGTGTTATCAACACCTGCAATACCAAACACAAACTCAATTTGTGGCCATAGGTTGGGAGGGTGAAGGGACAGGCCTGCCAGCAGGAAAAACTCACAGAAAAAAACAACTATAAATCAAAAAGCAGTCCAAATTCACTAGTTTGAATCAATGAATGAGAGCAGATCTTGTGAATGTAGTTGGTATCCCCCCATCCATTATAGGGTATTTCTCCCAGCAATGTCCATATGTTCTGTTATTCACGGGGGAAGCATGCAATGTCATCACTTTTTTTTCTGTTCATTTTTGATATTTCTCTCGTTTGTTGACTTTGTGAAAGTTCATTTGGATTGGATTGGATTGGATTGGATAAGATTTATAGTCCAGTGAGGTTACCCTCATGGAAATTCGGGCTGCTTTCTCCCCGGGGAAAGCGAGCTGCCATACAATATACGGCGCTACCCATATTTTTTTTTTCCCTGCATGCGTGTATTCATGTTTCCTGAGACTAACTAGAGTCACACACACACACACCACGCACATGGAAGCTCTCACTCTCAGAGAGTAATCTGTCTGAAACTGAAAATAAAAAACTGCACGTTTGTTATAATCGACATGGCTTTGTTCTTACCTGATATTCAGCGCCTTCAACCTTGCATGGGGTGAATTGGTCCCTGTTGTACTGGGCAAAGGCTCTGTGAAAAATAAAAGAATTCGCAATCAATTACCATAGGCATATCCGTAATCCAGTCATTCGTAGTGTAAACAATCTACACTATTGTAAGGTGTAACAAATTCTCAGTCCTTTAGTCCAGCTCGTTTATGCTCACTGCAAAATCGTGAATATGATTTTTTTTCAGTACCATACGCATTTTTTAATATAATTTATTACTGACAAAGACAGGTCTTGTTGTACATCAACTGATGCGACCACTCAATCTCAAACTTCACAGTCAACGTCAGTTAGATGATTATCCAAACAATGGTTAACTTGTGCCAATTAAGACTGACAGTAACCTAGCCTTTTAAAATGTTTGAGAACAATGTCTCAATCTAACACACATACAAAATAGGAAAAAAGAGAAAAGTTTAATGATTCATATCAAAAGTTTTCAAATTCAACTAAACAGTACACTGCAGTGTTAAAAACCTTTCTTCCAAATATAAACTTACCCTGAAGCACCTTCTTTCAGCAGATTGTCGTCATTCACAAGTATTCGTACATCTGAAAAAAATATCAAGAGGAAATTAATCATTCACATTTTTTATGACAAACAAATGTTCTCTGAATCTGGTGGGACTGTTGTATTAATTACTAAGAGTCCTCGTTCCTGTAAGTTGCTGTGTAATTTGAATTTATGGCTGTGTTGGTTGATAAGAACAATACAACACTAGAGTAGATGCACTGAAGGCTGTTCCGATACACCGTAGATGGGAAGAACTTCAAGTAGATCTCAAGCATCCTTGTCATATGATGATGATCTCAAGCATCCTTGTCATATGATGATGATCTCAAAAGATATTACACACAAGTATCACACTGTATGTTCTGTCAAATGTTTGTAAATTACCCGTAGTGTTATTTAACTTCGTTTCAGAGGACAAGGCCAGTGTGACCTCAATTGAAAATATGAAAAGATCCATGTTCTGGCTAACAATTAAAAAAGTAATTGCAATATTGACTGTATACAGAAGACTGAAAACAAAGTGCCACAGTATTGTTTATAGTGACATAGTCACAAGAAATTTAAACACCTTTTAAAGGAAACACCATAGCTCCTGAATAGCCACTCTACATCAGTGCATGACTGTGTCTACAAAAAAACTTCTTGAGCATGCTTCAAACTTCAATCAAATTTCTTATGGCCACTACAGAATCTGGCAATCAAGCCTAAAGAGTAAAACTTAAAGTCCAATGTTTGGCACAAGCATCATATCTACAGCATCTCCTTGTCTAGGTCAAAGAACAAGGCGCTGATATTGTTGGTGTTAACACAATAAAACATCTGTACCAGAGAGCAGACCATAACCGTAGGTGACATCTTGTTTCTCATTTCTCGCCATTTAAGACTGAATAAATTCAATAAGACATGGGAAGCAGATGTGATTGTGAGACCTTTCTATAATAAACAATGTTTCAAAAAGGTCCTGAAGATGACTGACAATGACTCAGTAAGAGACACCATGTTAGCAATGCCAGTGTACATTTTATACTCACCATTGAAGACTTCATTGAACTCTCCAGGTGGTGCATGAAGTATAAAGTTTGAGGCAATTTTCAGCTGCAAACAAAAAAATTTTATTTTTATTTTCTATTAAATACTTGTAACCAAGAACTAACATTGTAGGAAATGAGGCCCTAATGCAAACAAGTCATACCTCTGAACTTTTGACAAAAGATCACAACCAAAAAATAACCGTGCACTATAAATTCCATATATATTCGAAAAGGCAAAGCATTACAATTTACACGCTACCAATGAACTGATTGCTACTTATGCTAAGTCAGTGAGTAAGTGTTTCAACGCCTCAATGTCTGTCTTACAGTCACACAAATGCAGTTTAAAATGTTGGCATCTGCATTAAAATTTATTTAAAACTAACTGACTATGACATAGTCAAATATTACAACCTTCGATTCCAAACATATTATACCTCTGCTGCAAGGTATTCTCCTTGCACAATTGCATTCAGCCATTTCAACACCTGCTGCTTTGAACTTACTACGATACAAAACAATATCCTTTGCAGTTGTAAACATGTTAAATCTTAAACATAATTTAATAGAATCCTCAGTCAGAGTCATTTTACTCATAACAACTTAGCAAGGCACACTCAATTAAGTCACACCCTCTCACTTTCAGTTTCAGTGAGTCACTGTTCAATTTGGGATTTTTATGCAATAAAAACATATAAGTGTGCACAGAATGTAGATTTGGTACCGCCACCTCCTAGACACATGCACACATTCACATGTTGCACTAAACTATAGTACATCACTACATGTGTGTTTTTCGGAATGCCACTGCAAGTGCAAGGCACATCCCGTATAACACTCAACAACACCACTTATAGGCTCAAATTGCTAATTTCAATGAGACAGAATCAACATGCCCTGAGGATTGCGTGATAACAAAACATGAAAGCTATCAGGCAAGTACAAGGAAAACCATGAACACTGCATGTAACCATGACATTGCGAGACCCAAAATAGTGAAAAAAGATTGTCATAAAAGTTTCAATTTCATTTTTTTTTGCTGCCCCTCATCAAGAGAACTATTGCTCTACGCCTACAAAGTGTTATACGTATGCTGATCTAGGGGAAATGACTACGGTAGTGTAAAAATTACTGTCATCATCGTCCTATAATTTTTGAGGGTGACTAATCACCTGTCAGTGTCATCCAAGCTGATCAACAGGTTGGCAACAACCCAAAGAAGACACAAAGTCACACTGTCCTGTCTCGGTTTCCAACACACTGTAATGGTCCATGCCAGTAACAGAAAGTCCTTTGTTGCAAAGCACGAATGCTTTTAAATCGTTCAATGTGCAGAATGTAATAAAAGCAAATAAATTGTCGCCGGCTTCATAGCAGACGTCGGAGGCGGAAGTTGTCTGTCAAACTGGACCGCCCCTCCCCTTTTCCCAACACTGATATCACCGGACTATGTGCACAAAATACCTTGTAAATATCGGACAGACCCGGGAAAATATTGTATCAGCACGTTCATCTGCTACAATGAATAATAACAGCCTCGATAAAAAGCGAACAAACCTTTTCCTGGTCAGAAATGGGCTCGTCGTAATCGTCAGCCATCTTGATTCCGAAGCACCGGCAACTCTTCTCGTGTGACCGTGATGAGGCTACCTACACCCAAAATAAAATGATAAATCTGCAGTAAGTTTTGTTTTCTTATTTTCGGTTAATTCTATGGGAAATCAGAACGTTTAGCTATTAGTCTTAAATTTAGTTAATTAAACAATTTGACGTCAGTTTTACAAGGGAAGCAACTCTTCTCGTTGCTGAGGACTCCAACATGGCGGCCTGAGCAGTGGATGCAGGCTATTTTTCTCGATTGTTTAGTTTCTATCCTTCCTAGCAACATCATCGCCATGGATAAGCCGTTAAATTGTACGATAAAAAACCCAGTGAATCTGACACTGGGCGACATTAAGGTGGACATGCTCTGTGGTTGCAAAGTGGTGGACATAACTTTTCCAAACATAATGAGTCCAGAGGTAAGAACATATTTTTATATCGCGGCATACTGATGATTACAAGGCTAGAATAGGTATCACATATAAATAGTGACTGTAATCTTGAACTTCAGCGTGTTAAATTCATAGCTCAGAATCCAGTGACATTCTTTACTTATTTTTGATACAAGTCCATGTAAGCAAGCCAAAGACTAAAACATTTGTCGTGAAATTAATTGACGGATTGAGCTCCAAACTTAAACATAATTAATTAATTTGGTTGTTCAATCGACAAAAATGCACCCAAAATGGCGTACGTTGTCAACCATGGGACATCATTTACACGAAAGAGTTGTCTCTCGTCCGCTCATACGGATAATTTCTTCTTTGACCAATGTAAACAAAATGCATGAATTCGTACAGTTCATCGGAGTTCATTCCGTAACTTCAAAGGGATCTAAAATGACTTGTTATGATTACAAGTGCAGGTTCTGCAAATTTGAAGACTTAAATGCCTCTGAATAATGAGCTATGAATTTAACACGCTAAAGTTCAAGATTACCACAGTGACAATTGAAGCTGTACTAATTACTATAGAGATCTGCAATCTCTCTGTCTCTCTGTCTCTCTCTCTCTGTCTCTCTCTCTCTCTCTCTCTCTCTCTCTCTCTCTCTCTCTCTCACCCAACACACATGTAAAATATGAACATATTCATTTGTTTGGACCAAAAGCTGATAACAGCTAGGCTGATGGTCATACCACCCCACAATATCAGATTACTGAAGCAGCAAACTGTGCTTCACTTTATGTACAAGTTACAGTGAAACCTCCCTTTTAAGACCCCCCAATTTAAGACTTAATTTTTCAGATTTTCTGTTCATAACCTATGTAAATTTACCTCCATTTAAGATTCTCTCCTATTTAAGACCTGGTTTTCTCTGATTTTTGGAGGACTTAAAAGAAAGGTTCTACTGTATTTGAGTAATTTATAAGGCACTTGAACAAGAATTTGTGTTGGAGGGTGTTTGGGACATGAACTGAAGAGGTCATTTGAGTGCATGGCTGCTTAATTGCCACCACTTTATTTATTTATTTATTTATTTATTTATTTATTTATTTATTATGGAGATTTCTATAACGCATAACTAAAAGCACTATGCGCTTTACAATATCACTAGGTATAAGCACACGCAGACATACTCTGATTAAATAGAACTTAGCCTAGCAAGACATACTAAGAACACTAAACATTTGAGTTCATACAAAAATAGAGAATTAAATTAAATTAAATACTGGACAAACGATTAAAATAAGCTTAAGGCCTACACCAACTGCAATGGGCTATTTCAAATACAAAAGTTTAGTTTACTATAAAAAGCAGTGCATAAAACTCCATAATCCTAAGAGTAAGAGGATGGAAAAAATAAGAAACATAAGACTATTTTACTATAATTACTTCGTAAAAAATAATAAACATGGAATACAAAGCTGTAATTGTTAACAACAAATTTAAAAAGATTTTCATGCCATATTGCACAACACATTTTGACACACACCCAACCTCACACAAGCGCACATACACACTTACACACACACACACCCAGACACACACACACACACACATACACACACATGCACTCACACACACACACACACACACACACACACACACACACACACACACACACACACACACACACACACACACACACACACACACACACACACACAGAGTAAATTCTACAAATATTTAAATGCATAAAAAGAATTAAGTTAGTTCTAATTTATTTCTTCATAACTGGTATTGAATTGTCCGTGCGTGAAATGCCAAGGTGACATTTGAACAACTCTATTGCAGATAAAGAATATGGGCTGTTTGGACCCTGGCTGTTCTGTATGTTATTGATGTACTTTGCATTAATTAAATGTGTACCTCACTTGAACACTGAAGCTTATTGTCGAACGACTGTGATAAAAGTTTACAATGTCCTCACATCACATTTTAGTTTAAATGTGCGCTTTCGCTACTTTCTTTGTATGCTGTTTAATGTAGTCAAATTTATGTGTATGCACAGACAAATAAGGTGGGTGTTTATTTCTATCACATTTGGTGGTGTATTTTTGTTGTTGTTGTTGTTGCTCATTTATACAATCTTTTGATTTTTGTGAAAACTATTTGAATTTTGTTCATGAATGTTGTGATATTTTTATTTTCACATCTCAAAAGACATACATTTATATGGGAATTAACCATGCAGTGTGTATCAATTTGTTGTCAATTTTCAAAATGAAGAGTCCTCTTTTTTTTAGAAGGGCATTTGATAAATATAATAAGGTGTTCTCATACACTCTCAGGTTAATTTGGATAACAGTCCATATATTATTATTTATTTATCATTTTGATTTTAATTTTGTGTGTGTGGATACATGTACCAATGTTTTTTCTTAAGCCCTTAATCATTTCTTTAATAATAATGATATAGTTATACGCTTGAACTGTTAGCAGAAATTAAACAGCTAGGGATTTTTGTCAAGGAACTTGTTTACTGTACAAAATGATGGTTAAGATAATTATGTATGTGTTTGCACAGTGGATTTTTTCTGTTATGTAGTCAGTGCACAACATTTGTATTTTTGCCCTGTATGTTTAACTTAAGGTAGTTCACTGGACCCGTTAAATATAATTTGGTTTCTCCCAAAAGTTGGTTATTTTTTAAGTTCGATCTGTCTGCTATGCATTCAGCATAAAAAAAATATAGGGTAGTGGGTTCGTTTCGGAGCTATGAGTCTCGGAAGACAGTGCCCGTTTTGAATTTTGGACCGAAAAATCGAAAAATGGGTATGTTTTGAAAACGGCCAATTACACAAACATCTGCATAGGAATAGTCATTTAAAAAATATCACCCAAAGCAGCAATGGGCAGGTAACGAAGTGCACTGGTAAACGAAAATGTTGCGCATACTCAAACTTTGTGACGTCACGTCTTTTGCCAGAGTTTATTTTAAATTTGTTCCTCATGTCGAGGTATTTTATTGCTGGTAGCCTGGAAATAAATTACGATTTGATGAGATGGGTTGTAAACGCAAGAGCGATCAAAACGGCATTAAAAAAACCAAAAAAAACGACAGGTTGGTAGTGTTTTTAGGGGGGGGTTCACTCCCTTGATTAACCCCACCCTTTGCACTTTTACTGTCCAGTGTGCCTCAGAAAAATATGTGTCACGATAATGTAAAGGGCTGTTGTCCGATCATTTGTCTCAGATATATGAGCCAACTAAATTATGTTTTTAAAAACCACTGTTACATATGACCTCTGTTGAAAGTCAAAGGTCACCGCAACTTTGAAAGGCCACAAGTCCGATTCAAATGTAATAAAAACGCCAATCAAAAGGTGGAGGTCACTTGTTTGATACAAATGTAATAATAAAAATTAATAATCAAGGCTTGGTTTATAATTTTGCTTAATAGTGCGTACTGTTATTTGTTTCGGTTTGAAGGCTGGGACTTTTTGAGGGTGGAATTAAAGCAATTTTTCGCCTTATGGGCCCCTTATGCCTCGAAGGACTTCAATTATTGTATTATCTGCTGCCAGCGTACAGTAGAAAGAGGGCTGCATACACAAGACACTTGTTCTTAATACTACTGGCTGTTATTCTAGTTCAAACACCGGTTTTAACATGTGGTATTCTGATGCAATCACGCTGTGAGCATCACGGGTTGGGAGACACTCTCTTACCTGCTACCGGAGCTTCAATGTTAGCTTTGGTGATTATTACGATGTCACTGGCAAAGAGAACGGCTTTGTACCGATTTCATTAGATGCCCACGTGTTTTTGACCTCGTGGTTGGTAGGCGTGTCGCATTGTTTTTATTTCTGGCGGTGTCGTCATTTTCTGACGTCATTTGTTCTGGGCCGCGTCACCACACTTCCGCTGCCTGAAAAATGTGACGTTTGTTCTATTTACGTCATTCGAATGTTCGACGTGTTCTTCTTCTTCTTCTTCTTCTTCTGCGTTCCCTGTTCGATGTGTTCGAATTCCCAGCCTGCCAGGAAAAAATGGCGACACAACTCAGTGGCTTCCCTTTGTGTATGAAGAGTAATATCCCTGTCTCCATTTGACCTGCCTTAAAGGTTTGTCTACATTCTTATCTTTTAAATTAAATAGTGCCTTTCAGAAATGTAAATGAAACTAATTGGAAAAGTCTTATTCTCTTTTGTTTTCTAAGCGTGGTGTCGTGAAGGTAAGAATTAAATCATATCACATCCTGCAATTCCCACATATATATATATCCAAAACATTATATTAGACAACTTGTACTGGAATATTGTTTATTCCTGAGTCAGAGTATTGTAATAACAGTAGAGCAATCCTGAGATCATACATATAAATATATATATACAGACAAGCTAGTTCCCTCCCCCCTATGTCCGTGTGGCAAGAATCAGACAGCAGAGCACATTGTCCATACCACAGTGCTCTGAGGGACACTATCTGGCCAGAGGAGACAGCGCTACAAAAGAAGCTATACGGCCCCAAAGAGGACTGGAGAGGACAGCACGTTTCGCCCTGCAGTCCGGACTGACGATCTAACAGCGAACGACAAGAAGAAGATATATATATACAGACAAACTCACCACTGTTCTAATCCTCCCGGAATCATAATCATATCAGTGCATTAAATGACCCTATTTGTCTGCCAGTTTAAAACTTGTTCCAGTTGCCAGGAAGTTAGTATTCTTTCAGTTTACAGTTGAAACTGGTCTTTTCTTGTGTGACAATTTGTTAATAATTTCATTGTTTGTGTTTGGTTTCTTCCTGTTGATTATCCAAATAAGATCATGAGCGCATGAAAAAAAAAGTCTGGCAAAATTAATTCTATCTTTCTGCCTTTTTCTCTAAATTACTTTTCTTTCTCTTGTTTTTTCCTCTTTCTTTATTTCTGTAAGTATTTATTTAATTATTTATTTTACCTAAATCTAAAAATACATCAAGCAAATTTGTTTGAATGTTAGAGATATGATCTTCAGATAGTGACAAAGGGTGAAATTGCAGTAAATATCTATTTTGACTTGTAACTTTCCTTTCATTTGCACTATTTTTAAACTACTTACCGATCGACTTCAAAAACTCCTTTGGTAATGAACATGTCATTCCCAGTAAGGTAATATATTGTACTACGTTGCAAGCCCCTGGAGCAAATTTTTGATTAGTGCGTTTGTGAACAAGAAACAATTGACAAGTGGCTCTATCCCCTCTCCCCCCTTTCCCCGTCGCAATATAACCTTCGTGGTTGAAAACGACGTTAAACACCAAATAAAGAAAGAAATGAACATGTCATGAGTATGACCAGAATGTTTAACACAGTTGTTGTTTTGATTGTCATTTCTGTTTTTTCCTTTACCTCCAACCCTCAAACCCCCCCTCCCCCCTAATTCCCTCTTTTTCCTCTCCCTT